>NC_091174.1:41494399-41774399 GCF_040958095.1 Procambarus clarkii | reverse complement strand
AAAAAGAGAAAATCTTTGCTGCTAGTTGCTCTTCGCTGCCACAATTTCTCAGCTAAGAAAGTGTGAAGATGTTTATGTGGAGGCTTCACTGTACTTTGAACAATTCATCTTATTAACCTTAAGATCAAGGCTTACCCGTCGTTGTATAGCTCCCAGGACTCCACCAAACGACCCATTATTCATCTTGTTGAGATGACCGCCGATCTCACTAAACTCTATGGTGAAGTTGAGGCTCTTCATAATTATGTCCAACATCTCTCCCAGCATTCCCCTAAGCACAACAGACTTTCCTCTCCGTGTCTGAATTACTTCATGAAATCCCTGTAAGAACCGGAAATTGATAGTATTTTAATGATAATAATTCCTTTAAATACATCATTATTGTATGGAAACTATTCTCAGCATTGAGAAATTGCTTCTTTTAATTAACACAACTAAAGTATCTTATATGTTCTCCTCACCCATTACCTTACCTTATATATAAAAATAAAATTTCCGAAAGATTTAATCAATACTTATTTTAGCTAACTACAAATAAGTGTAGAATTAACGGTTTTGTTCCGGAATTCTATAAAGAAGGCTGGCAGGCTTGCTGCTGCTCGGCGTAGGTCAGGGTCAGCACCACCCGCACATTCCTCGCCATCTTTAAGAAGAATGAACCCCCTAAACACAAATCATTGAGAGAATTTAAAAGGATGATTTAAAAACTATGAAACAACACCCCAACAATTCTCTAAGTGTTCCAGACTTCGCAGTGAAGCGTTATATACATCCAGCGCCGTCACACTCCAGCTATACATCCACAACAGTGTCACACAGCTTCATGCACCCAACACCGTCACACTCCAACAATACATTCACTGCAGTTTCCCACATCTTAATACAACCAGCACCGTCTCACTCCAGTAATACAGCCACAACAGTATCGTTCAGCTTCATACAACCATCACAGTCACGCTCCAAAAATACATCAACGCAACATACTGTTACTTCATGTAACTAGCACAGTCACACTCCAGCAATACATTGAAGCAATTCCATTGAACCACCTAACTCCTAACAACAGCACCGTCACGCTCCAATAACACATCCACCCAACACGTTATTGCTTCACACAATTATCACAAGCATTCCAAACGTAATTCTAGTCATTCCGAATCTTGTATACCACATATGTAGGACCAATCCTGGAGTATGCGGCACCCAGCATGGAGCCCGTACCTTGTCAAGCACAAGACGAAGCTGGAAAAAGTTCAGAGGTATGCCAATAGGCTAGTCCAAGAACTAAGAGGAATGAGTTACGAGGTAAGGCCTCGTGAAATGCACCTCACGATGCTGTAAGACAGAAGAGTAAGGGGAGACATGATCACTACTACAAGCTTCTCAGAGGAATTCACAAGGAAGACAAGGATAAACAGTTTAACACAGCTGGTATGCGAACAAGAGGACACAGGTAGAAAATGAGTACCCAAATGAGACACAGGGACGTTAGATAGAACTTATTTCAGTGTCAGAATGGTTAACCGGTGGATTGCATTAAACAGTGATGTGTGGAGGTTGACTCCATACACAGATTCAAATTTAGATATAATAGCAACCCGTCCTCTTAAAAACAACGTAACTTTTCGCTTGTATGCGCGCTATGGCCAAAACTGGACATAATTTGAAATGAAATCGACTCACAAAAGTGACGTATTGTGCCGTTTTCTGTTTGAGTCGTCCGGCCGACTCAGAAAGGTTAGGAGAAGAAACTTTCAATTAACATTTTTCATATACATTTGAAACTTTATGAGAATTTCCTGCCCACCTAACCTACCAGAGGACCCTTAACTTACTGTTGTTGAAAAATATATCCCAAATTTACTTTCATTTTTTTTTTTCAAATTACGTCCACTTTCGGCCATACGGCCAAAAACGATGTTATATTTAAGAGGACAGGTTGATAATAGACCCAGCAAACACAAAACTTTGCTGCAACCTCCACTAATGTTTCTGAAGGGTTGTGGGAAAGAAACGTTTCAATTATCAAGTCAACAGGCACATGAGCAACCTTGAATCCAAGATTGTCAAAAGTATTTCTTTATGTAATCTGGCAAATGATATCGTTTCAAACATCAGTTTCTCCTTTAAATGTTACAAAAATCTTTTTTTCATGTTTAAATGTCAAGTTCATATACATTACAGATATAAACTGTGAATAATTTAATAGCTGTATGAAACAATCTTAAAACATTTAGTTACTCAAAGGTATATTAGATTATAATTTGCTTCAATGTAGCTTATTTTTGCTTATATAACACAATTTGTACCCTTATGTATTAAAACTATTTTTTCATATTCATTTATTAACTTGCTGTACTGGGTCACTTGCTGTACTCGTAGCCTGGTGGATGTGTGTGGCGGAGGTGTGTGTGTGTGTGTGTGTGTGTGTGTGTGTGTGTGTGTGTGTGTATATGTACTCACCTAGTTGTACTCACCTAGTTGTGTTTGCAGTGGTGGAGCTCTGGCTCTTTGGTCCCGCCTCTCAACTGTCAATCACCTGGTGTACAGATTCCTGAGCCTATTGGGCTCTATCATATCTACATTTGAAACTGTGTATGGAGTCAGCCTCCATCACAACACTACTTAATGCATTCCATTTGTTAACTACCCTGACATTGAACAAATTCTTTCTAACATCTCTGTGGCTCATCTGGGTACTAAGTTTCCACCTGTGTCCCCTTATTCGTATTCCACCCGTGCTAAACAGTTTGTCTTTGTTCACCCTGTCAATTCCCCCCTGAGAATTTTGTAGGTGGTTATCATGTTTCCCCTTACTCTTCTGTTTTCCAGGGTTTGAGGTTCAGCTCCCTTAGCCTTTCCTTGTAACTTATTCCTCTCAGTTCCGGGACCAGTCTGGTGGCATACCTCTGAATCTTCTCTAACTTCGTCTTGTGCTTAACTAGGTATGGACTCCAGGCTGGAGCTGCATACTCCATGATTGGTCTTACATAAGTGGAATACAGGGTTCTGAAAGATTCCTTACACAAGTTTCTAAAGGCAGTTCTTATGTTGGCCAGTCTAGCATATGCCGCTGATGATATTCTTTTGATGTGGGCCTCTGGGGACAGGTACGGTGTGATATTAACCCCCAGATCCTTCTCTTTATTTGACTCTTGCAGGATTTCCCCTCCCAGATGATACCTTGTGTTCAGCCTCTTGCTCCCTTCGCCTACTTTCATCACCTTACACTTTCCTGAGTTGAACTTCAGCAGCCGTTTTCTAGACCATTCCTCCAGTTTATCCAGGTCATCCTGTAGTCTCTGTCTATCTTCACCCGTCTTGATTCTTCTCATAATTTTTGCATCAACAGCAAACATTGAGAGGAATGAGTCTATACCCTCTGGAAGATCGTTTACATATATTAGAAACAGGATGGGTCCAAGTACTGAGCCCTGTGGGACTCCGCTGGTGACATCTCGCCACTCTGATGTCTCCCCCCTCACCGTTGTTCGCTGTTTCCTGTTGCTTAAGTACTCCCTTATCCACTGGAGCACCTTCCCTTTTACTCCTGCCTGTAGCTCCAACTTTTTTAACAGCCTTTTATGGGGTACTGTGTCAAAGGCTTTTTGGCAATCCAGGAAAATGCAGTCGGCCCACCCTTCTCTTTCCAGCCTAATTTTCGTTGCCTGGTCATAAAATTCTATTAAACCTGTGAGGCACGATTTATCATCTCTGAACCCATGTTGGTGGTGCGTTACAAAGTTATTTCCCTCCAGATGTTCTACGAGCCTTTTCCTCACGATCTTCTCCATCACCTTGCATGGTATACAAGTTAAGGAAACTGGCCTGTAATTCAGTGCCTCTTGCCTGTCACCCTTTTTGTATATTGGGACCACGTTAGCTGTCTTCGAACTTTCTGGTAAGTCTCCTTTTTCCAGTAACCTGTTATACACCATAGAGAGTGGCACACTTAGTGCTTCTGCACCTTCCTTTAGTATCCATGGTGAAATTCTGTCAGGCCCAACAGCCTTTGTCACATCCAGCTCCAGCAGACACCTTTTGACCTCATCATTGGTGAGGTCAAATTCCTCCAAGGTTGCTTGGTTTGCCGCCTCCTCATTTATTGCAGGGGCTTCTCCTTGTTCTATTGTGAAGACCTCCTGGCATCTCTTGTTGAGTTCTTCACACACCTCCTTGTCATTCTCTGTGTATCTGTTCTCCCCTTTTCGCAGCTTCATCACTTGTTCTTTCACTGCAGTTTTCCTCCTGATGTGGCTGTGGAGCAGCTTTGGTTGGGTCTGGGCTTTACTCGCGATGTCATTTTCAAACTGTCTCTCTGCTTCCCTCCTCACTTTGAGGTACTCATTTCTGGCCCTCTGGTATCTCTCCCTGCTCTCTGGTGTTCTGGTGTTCTGTTATTTCTGTAGTTTCTCCATGTTCTTTTACTCAGTTGCTTTGCTATCTTGCATTCTTGGTTAAACCATGGGTTTTTCTGTTGTTTTTCGTTTTTCTCCTTTTGGACGGGAATAAACCTGTCTGCAGCTTCCTAGCACTTCTGGGTGACAAAATCCATCATGACCTGCACATTCTTGTCTCTAAGTTCTGTTTCCCATGGTATTCCCCTGAGGAAGTTCCTCATCTCGTCATATTTTCCTCTTCGGTAATTCAGTCTTTTTCCCTCCACTCCCATCCTTGGATAGGTTATCCCTACCTCCACCAAGTACTCAAAGGTCAGTACACTGTGGTCACTCATTCCTATGGGAGCTTCAACTTTGACTTCCCTTATTTCTGACTCATTCAGGGTGAATATCAAGTCGAGTCTAGCTGGTTCATCATTGCCTCTCACTCTTGTGGGTTCCTTGACATTCTGGCTCAGAAAATTCCTTGTTGCCACTTCCAAGAGTTTAGCTCTCCACGTATCTGCACCACATGTGGGTCCCAATTCTCCCAGTCTATCTTTCCATGGTTTAAATCGCTCATGATTAAGAGTCTTGAGCCATTCCTGCAGGCAACTGAAGCTGCTCTCTCTATTATATTAATGGTTGCCATGTTGTTCCTATCAAACTCCTGTCCAGATCTTCTGTCATTTAGAGGAGGGTTGTAAATGACTGCCACTATTATCTTAGGTCCACCCATTGTTATAGTTCCTGTTATGTAATCTCTGAATCCGACACAGCTCGGAATTTCCATCTCATCAAAACTCCAGTCCTTCCTTATCAGTAGGGCCACTCCTCCGCCTCCTCTCCCTTCCCTCTCTTTCCTTACTATATAGTAGTCCTTTGGAAACACAGCATCTGTTATGACTCCTGACAATTTTGTTTCCGTTAGTCCTATTACATCAGGGTTTTCTTCTTGCACCCTTTCTGCCAGTTCACTTGCTTTATTGGTAATTCCATCAATGTTTGAGTACATTTCCTTGAAGCTCACTTTCTTATATCCAATTTCACCCTCACTCCCCACAAGTGTAGGAGGTTGTTCTATGGTCATTGCTACTTGGGTAGGCTCATCCTCCTGTGAGGTAGTTTCCAGGGGTTCAGGGGGAGGTGGAGTGGGGGATGGAGTGTGGACTGTGTATGGAGCCAGCCTCCACCACATCACTGCCTAATGCATTCCATTTGTTAACTAAGCTGACATTGAAAAAGTTCTTTATAACGTCTCTGTGGCTCATTTGGGTACTCAGTTTCCACCTGTGTTGCCTTGTTCGCGTTCCACCAGTGTTGAATAGTTTATCCTTGTCAACCCTGTCAATTCCCCTTAGGATTTTGAAGGTAGTGATCATATCTCCCCTTACTTTTCTGTCTTCCAGTGTCGTAAGGTGCATTTCACGCAGCCTTTCCTCGTAACTCATTCCTCTTAGTCCTGGGACTAGTCTAGTGGCATACCTCTGAACTTTTTCCAGCTTCGTCTTGTGCTTGTCTCTGTGGCTCATTTGGGTACTCAGCTTCCACCTGTGTCCCCTTGTGCGTGTGCCACCCGTGTTAAATAATCCATCCTTGTCCACCCTGTCAATTCCCCTGAGAATTTTGTATGTGGTGATCATGTCTTCCCTAGCTCTTCTATCTTCCAGCGACGTTAGGTGCAGTTCATGTAGTCTGTCCTCATAACTCATGCTTCTTAGTTCTGGGACTAACCTAGTGGCATACCTCTGAACTTTTTCCAGCTTCGTCTTAATTGTGCTTGACTAGGTACGGACTCCATGCTGGGGCTGCATACTCCAGGATTGGTCTTATATATGTGGTATACAAGGTTCTGAAGGATTCCTTACACAGGTTTCTGAAAGCAGTTCTGATGTTAGCCAGCCTCGCATAGGCCGCTGATGTTATTCCTTTGATGTGGGCTCAGGAGACAGGTTTGGCGTGATATCAGCTCCCAGATCTTTCTCTCTCACCGTTTCGTGAAAGACTTCATCTCCCATTCGGTATCCAGTGACTGGCCTCCTAGTTCCTCCTCCTAGTTTCATTACCTTACATTTACTTGGGTTGATCTTTAGTAGCCATTTGTCGGACCATTCCTTCAGTTTGTCTAGGTCATCTTGTAGCCTCATACTATCCTCCTCTGTCCTGATCCTCCTCATAATTTTTGCGTCATCAGTAAACATCGAGAGGAACGAGTCAATTCCTTCTGGAAGATCATTTACGTATATCAGAAATAGTATAGGTCCGAGGACTGATCCCTGTGGGACTCCACTGGTGACTCCCCGCCACTCCGAGACCTCACCTCTCACGGTGACTCGCTGTGTCCTGTTGTTTAGGTACTCCCTTATCCAGTGGAGTACCTTCCCTTTCACTCCTACCTGCATCTCCAGTATGTGCACTTACCTCTTATGTGGTACTGTGTCAAAAGCTTTCTGACAGTCCAGAAATATGCAGTCTGTCCAGCCCTCTCTCTCTTGCCTGATTTTTGTTGCCTGGTCATAGAACTCAATTAATCCTGTTAGGCATGATTTGCCAGCTCTGAACCCATGCTGATGTTGTGTTACAGAGTTCTTCCGCTCCAGATGCTCCACTAGCTTTTGTCGCACAATCTTTTCTATCATCTTGCATGGAATGTAAGGTAGGGACACTGGCCTGTAGTTCAGTGCCTCCTGTCTATCATTCTTCTTGTATATTGGGACTACATTGGCCGTCCTCCAAATTTTTGGCACTTCACCTGTTACCAGTGACTTGTTGTACACCATGGAGAGTGGAAGGCACAGAGCTTCTGTTCCTTCCTTTAGTATCCACGGTGAGATTCCATCTGGGCCTATAGCCTTTGTCACGTCCAAATCTAGCAGATGCTTCCTCACCTCCTCACTGGTAATCACAAACTCCTCTAGTGGTGTCTGGTTTGATGTTCCCTCTCATATCTCTGGGACTTCTCTTTGCTCTGAGGTGAAGACTTCCTGGAATTTCTTATTGAGTTTCTCGCACACTTCCTTATCGTTTGTAATGAATCTTTCTGCCCCTAACCTTAGTTTCATTACCAGTTCCTTCACTGTTGTTTTCCTCCTGATGTGGCTATGCCGCATTTTGGGTTGAGTCATTGCCTTGATCGCTATGTCATTTTCATATTGCCTCTTTACCTCTCTTCTCACTCTGACATATTCATTCCTGGTGCTCTGGTATCTTTCTCTGTTCTGTAGTGTTCTGTTGTTTCTATAGTTTCTCCACGCCCTTTTACTTAGCTGCTTCGCTAGCTTGCAACTCTGATTAAACTATGGGTTTCTCATCTCCATTTAATTTTTTCCTCTTGGAGTGGGACGAACTTGCCTGTGCTTCCTTACACTTCTGTGTCATGTAGTTAATTATGTCTTAAACCGTCTTTCCTCTGAGCTCTGTTTCCAAGCTATTTTAGTTAGGAATTTTCTCATCTCCTCATAGTTTACCTGCCGGAATGCCGGCCTCTTGCTTTCTGGTTCCTTCCTTGAGTACATTAACCCTTCTTCGACCAGATATTCAAACAACAGTACACTGTGATCACTCATACCCACGGGGGCTTCAAGACCGATTTTCCTTATGTCTGAATCGTTCAGAGTGAATACTAGGTCGAGTCTTGCTGGTTCATCATTGCCTCTCATTCTCGTGGGACCCTTGACATGCTGACAAAAAGTTTCTAGCCGTCACCTTCAGCAGTTTCGCTCTCCATGTTTCCTCACCTCCATGTGGTTCCTTGTTTTCTCAGTCTATCCTTCCATGATTAAAGTCCTCCATGATGAGCTGATGTGATCGATTTCTACAGGCAGCAGCGGCTGCTTTCTGAGTGATAATGTTAATTGCCATGTTGTTTCTGTCATACTTTCTCCTGGGTCTTCTTTCATTTGGTGGTGGGTTATTTATCACTGCTACTACTACTCTTGGTCCTCCCATTGTCATGGTACCTGTTATGAAGTCTTGAACCCTTCGCAGCCCAGAATAACCACCTCGAAATGCCATTCCTTTCTCATCAGTAGAGCCACTCTGCCTCCTCCCCTTCGTTCCCTCTCTTTCCTTATTACAAAGTAGTCCTGGGGAACACCGCATTCGTTATGATTCCTGAGAGTTTTGTCTCTGTGAGTCCAATTATATCTGGGTTTACTTCTTGTGTTCTTTCTCTAAGTTCACTGGGCTTGTTTGTAATCCCATCTATGTTCGAGTACATGACCTTGAAGCTGACTCTCTTCTGTCCATTCTCAGTTTCTGTTGATTCCACTGGAGTTGGGGGGCAAGGGATGTCTGGGATGGGTGAGCCTAGGAAGGAGGATCTGGGGGGTCTGGGGCATGAGGGGGCTAGGAGGATCTGGAACAGGGGGCTAGGAGGATCTGGAACAGGGGGGCTAGGGGGGTCTGACGTGATGTGGCTGAGGGGGTCTGGGATTGGGGGTTAGTTGGGGCATGGGATAGGGAAGCTGGAGGGGCATGTGTTGGGAGGTCATGGGTTGGGATATGCAGGGTAGACTGGGGTGGGTTGACAGGGAGGTCAGGAGTTAAGGAGGGGAGCCTGGGGAGGGGGAGCCCAGAGAGAGGGGGTGGGGTAGGAAGGAAAGTTTGGGGTGGGGAAACTTGGAAGGGCACAGGCTGGAGAAACAGGGAAGGGCATGGGGTGCAGGAACAGTGAAGATCTGGGGTAGAGGTTGAGGAAGAAAAAGGGCATGGGGGGGGGGGGAGTCTGGGGTCAGGGAACATGGGAGGCATGGTCTGAAAGGGGCCTTTACTGTCTGGGTAGGTGCAGGTGATTGGTGGGGGATGGCTGAGAGGTTGGTTGGTGGAAGGCTTCTGTTACAATACTCTCTGGGGGTACTGGCCTGCTGGTGGGGGGATTCCCACTCCCCTTTGAGGTTCCTGGACATACTGAGCTTAGTCCTGTGGCTCCCATATCCCCACCCCTTTCTCTGCATCTCCTCCTTGCTTCAGCAGCCTTCCTTCTCTCCTCCCTCGTCCTGTCCCTTTGCAGAAAGACGTCCTCGTATCCCCCTAACCTGACAAGTCTGCTCTTCCTGGGTAGAATTTTCTCCTTTGTTGCCTCATTCGGGAGCACTACTTTTATCAATCGTTTCCTTTCCTTCTTGTAGATGCCCAGCCTGAAAACTTTCTTTATGTTGCCATTAGCCTTTTCTCTATCCAGTCCCTCCATGATCTCTGTCATAGGTCCCTCCTTCTCCAATCCTCTCAATTGGATCCTTCTGGTTCCTGTACTCCTACAACTATAACTGGTCGTTTCCTTTCCAGGATTTGTTCAGCGCATTTTGCAGCTTTCTGTGAGGTAGCTGCTTTCATAGCTGCGACCTCTAAAGCGGCCTTGGCACCTGGGCTGTTTTGCAGTATTTCTGCAAAAGAGAGTTGCCCTGGAACGAGCTTTCCATCAGCTTCGTCCCGTTTCCAGGAGGTTGCATACCCCGTGCTGGTTTGAATTCTGATTTTCCCTGAGTCTCTTTATCTCCTTTCTGGCTTCCTCTAACTCACTCCTTTGGCTCTGTATTAATGCTTGCATTTCCTGCAGGTCTCTGCCAAACCCCTCTCATGATCTGCAGGTTTCTGTTGAATCCCATTTGCATTGCCTGCAGGTCTCTGCCGAATCCCCCCTAATGTCTGGTTGATTCATTGAAAGGTAGTATCCACCACTCCCCCCTGTCCCTGTATTTCGTGATGTCCCTCCATCATTTTCCCTGGCTGAGGGAAAAAACGTCCTGGCTTTTTCTTGTCCGTGTGTTTGTGTTTATGTGTAAGTGTGTTTGTTGTATGTGTATGTTTGTGTGTGTGCATGCGAGTGCGTGCGTGCGTGTGCGTGCTCGCGTGTGTGTGTGTGTGTGTGTGTGTGTGTGTGTGTGTGTGTGTGTGTGTGTGTGTGTGTGTGTGTGTGTGTGTGTGTGTGTGTGTGTGTGTGTGTGTGTGTGTGTGTGTGTTTGTAGGGGAGGGGATGCCTGAGAAACTGTAGGGGTGGGAGGGGCGGAGATGTCACTTCAGGTCAGGTGGTCAGATGATGGGAGGGAGGAGGGAGTAAGGGAGCTGGAGGGGGTCCCACTGTGTGGGAGGGATTTGGGTGTAAGAGGAATATATGGTATGCTACAGAGGAAGTGTGAAAAGGGAGGAGGGAGGTTATGTATGTATGTGTGTGTGTGTGTGTGTGTGTGTGTGTGTGTGTGTGTGTGTGTGTGTGTGTGTGTGTGTGTGTGTGTGTGTGTGTGTGTGTGTGTGTGTGTATTTCTGGTCAGTTGTAGGGGGAGTGGGGGGGGGAGTATTTTGGTAGAGGTGAGATGGGGGAGCGTGCGTGCGTGCGTGAGTGAGTGCGAGTACGTGCGTGTGCGTGCGGAGTTTGTGTATGAGGAGGTTAGGGGCAGAGATATTGGGAGAAAGGGGAAGAAGCACAGAAGAGATCTATTTGTGTTTGCTTAGGGGAAGGAGAGGGAGAAGGAGGAGGAGGAGGAGGAGGAGGAGGAGGAGGAGGAGGGTGAGAGATTGGAGGTATGGTCAGTTGTGCAACTAAGTGTCAAAGGCCGCTATCTAGACGGTTCCCATGCATGGGGGGGGGGGAGGAGTGTTTCGGGAAAGATGGGGTGGGAAAGATGGGGTGGGAAAGAGGGGGTGGGAAAGAGGGGGTGGGAAAGAGGGGGTGGGAAAGAGGGGGTGGGAAAGAGGGGGTGGGTGGTGGATTATCCTTTGACTTGCGTTATGTTTCACATAAGTAAAAACTTTTTGTATTTTGATTTACTCCATCCCTTTACTGTGTTTGTGTGTATGTGTTTGCTTGTGCATTTGCGTGTCACGAGGATCCCCTATGTGTCACACTTCTACCCGGAATGAGCCACTTTGTGAGTCTAAATATATATGATAAACTGGACAAGATTTCTCTTGTAATTGACCTCATTGTACATCAGTTAATTGACAGAGGCAAGCAGTACTCACCGGCCAAAACCGTCCCGCTCACACAACCAGGTGAGTGTATAATGATGTCTTTATGTCGAGGTCTCCAGAGGATTCGTCGTTTCTCCAAGTGGTGTGGAGTCCCACTCTTCCACTGAGTGCCAGTGGAATTGGGCTATTGGGCTCTGTCATATCATCACTTGAAACTGTGTATAAGTAGCGTAAATTGAGACTAGAACCGTGCGCACCAGCTGTCAGGTGGCTCGATGAGAGCCAGCTGGCTATGTGGGGCGCAGGTATCTAGTCTCAAAGGGTTTGGGAGAATTTTTCCCGGAAGTTTGGCGTCCGACACGCTCACACGCGTGTCGGACGCGTGTGAGCGTCCGGTGTTGGGTTATGCGGTCTAGGATGATGGGGGGTTATGTTGTGTGGGGGTAGGAGAGTATGTAGGGCTATGTGGTATAGTAAGGAATATGAGAATATGAGGATAATAGGAAATGAATATGTATGTGTGTTTGTCATAGACTTAATCCTGTGTGTAGATAATAGTTTGATTAAAAGATGATAGTAAGTAAAGCTATGGTCCCGAGAGAGGTAGGAGAGAGGGTCCCGAGGGGTAGAAGAGAGCAGGGGACTTAAGATGAGGAGGGAACAGCTGTTTGCGGTTTTGTGTTTTGACAGTGGGGTCATTATTTTTCTAGGTGACAGACCGGGTTGAGATGGGAGCGCACCAGGGGCGGATGTGGTCCATTAGCCTTAATCGTTTTTCAAAGTCTTCAGAGGCTCTGGGAGATGTTCACCCCAACAGGCCTCTCCAAGCCACTGCCGATTCGTTAAGGAAAGGGAGATGTAGTTACTGTCAGCGAGCCCACCTGTTCCACTTACCATCCCCCTCTCACTGGGGTGTACCATCTCTCTCTCTCTCTCTCTCTCTCTCTCTCTCTCTCTCTCTCTCTCTCTCTCTCTCTCTCTCTCTCTCTCTCTCTCTCTCTCTCTCTCTCTCTCTCTCTCTCTCTCTCTCTCTCTCTCTCTCTCTCTCTCTCTCTCTCTCTCTCTCTCTCTCTCTCTCTCTCTCTCTCTCTCTACATTATATGCGGGTTACATAGTGTGTCAAGAACTACATACGTGATGCTAAACAGTCCAATCACACAAGGCCGTCATATGGGTAGTAAAGGAGTCCAGGACTGAACCCCGCAATTCATTTTAGCTAAGCAAGTTACAATCATGATGAGCTAGTTACAAAATTTAATATAAGTCGACACATCGACACGGGAGACGTGATCACTACCTACAAATTTTTGTCATCTATGATCGCAACATCTGCTGTCCAAATAAATATCATTGAAATGTATGCGTGTCTACTCAATCTCCATCACCTCTTCTTCCTACACCCATTACTGCTGTGCAGACCTTGTAACACACAACGCCATTATCATAGCAAGACAATATCACAGAATGTTCAAGACTCCTGAATGAGTGAAACATCAATCCGTCTCGTTAGGGTCTAACGAGACGGATTGATGGTTTGAGGCGTAGTGAGATGGACGAGGTACTGGGATGACCTTACCCTCTCCCCATCCACCCCTACCAAACCCCAACCCCCTTCCAAGCCCAAACCATCAAGCATCACTTCACCCTTCCCAGACCGGATGTTCTGTGCAAAGTCTTTAGTATTATTTCTGATCATATGTGTAACCTTGTATCGCAACGTGACCAACATGGTATCATCATTCTTTGCTCAAATAGCACTTTTTAAGAGTAACGAGAGTCATAAGGTAGTCTTCAATCTTATTATTATAACAAAACATATTTTTTTTGTAAACACAACTGCATGGGATACACATAGCAGTCAGTCAGTGGTTACTCTCTCTCTCTCTATTCAGATCATTTAATAGTTGGGGGAAAAGTAACATCAATTCCCTTCTCCACCCGCCGCTGTTCACGTATCTTTTTTCATTTCTTAGACTAACAGCTCACCAGAGGATGGAAGACTAATGTCAATTTTCGAGCCCCCATCACTCTCACCCTTATAACCTTGTAATGTAACACGACCAACATGATGACATCGTTCTTTGCCCAAATATCATTAATGTAACGTGACCAACATGGTAACATCGTTCTTTGCCCAAATAACATTTTAAGAGTAACGAGCAACTTTCGGTCAGATGTCTGAATATTGAAATGTGAACCGTGTTTAGCCCTTACATTCCAAACACAGTAAAATATTAGCACAAGCTTGTTTAGTTCTTGTATCACGTAACGTAACATAACGTTTATTCAACAACTGGTAGACATAACATAATGTAGCTTCATATTCACTGTGGTAAAACAAACAAACAAACAAACATACACATCACGGTCAGTCCTCGCTATACCTCAAACACGCCGTTCATTCTCTCTCCCTTAGGTGAGCAGTGTTCCACACATACAAATTCCAAGCAAAGTAAACATATATAAGACTAATGTTGAAAAACATAGTCTTGATACTATTATTAAATTGACTTGTTCATTATCCCCGAGTTCAAGGCTGTCTCTTAAGACCTACATCATCCAAATGTAAACAGCAATCGATGAGAATAAGACCGGATGAGTCGATAGTGAAATAGCTCTGGGTTATGTCTATTTTCAGTTCTTGTAACACAGTCAATGTAGCGTAATGGGGGAAAACAGACTTTCTACTGCCTAAATAAATAGCATTTGAAAATGTATGCGTGTCTACTCAATCTCCATCCCCCTCTTCATCCAACACCAAATATTGCCGTGCAAACCTTGTGACACACATTAGCATTAGCGCTCATTTCTTTTCTCATTTCATTTCTTTCAACACACACACACACACACACAGTCAATGCAGCATAATGTGGGAAAATAAACTTTCTACTGCCTAAATATATAACATTTGAAAATGTATGCAAGTCTAGACAATCTCCTATAGCCCTTACATTCTAAACACAAATAAAATATTAGCACACGCTTGTATCGCATTATATCATCATTAAGTAACGTTGAAAACTTCTTTCTGTCTGATGATCAAATAACATTTTTTAATAAATAACCTCAGCTTGGTCTTATGCCATAAGGACTGTATTACACTGTGTGCAACAGTAGACTTGTAATATCATAGCAAGACAATGTTGCAGAATGTTCAACGTTCAATACTGAAGATGTGAGCGAGACACTTAGTAACGTAATGTGGAAATCAACTTTCTGGCTGTTGTCCGAATATCATTATTGAAATGTGAACCCCATTTAGCCAAACACAATATCTCCATTACATTTCATACCATATAAATATTATGGTCTGCAAGTTTTAGCCCTCTGTAACACAATGTAACGTAACGTAACGTAACGTAACGCAAATCCACTTTTTGCAGTCCAAAATGTCATTTTGAAATGAAAAGTGAGACTTAGTCCATCTCCATTACATCTCCTACCATATAAATATTACGGTCTACGAGTTTTAGCCCCTGTAACAGTTGTATCGTAACATGGAAATCAACTTTCTGTCTGATGACCAAATAACATTATTGAAAATGTAAACCATGTTTAGCCATTACATCCAAACACAAATAAAATATTACCGCAAGCCTGTTTTGTTCTTGTAACACATTATATCGTTACGTAACGCAACGTGGTAATCATCTTTCTGTCTGATGACCAAATATCATTTTTTTATAAATGTGAAGCTTTGTAGATTTAATTTTAAACAAAGGTGGGTTACTAGTCCACAAACTAAGAGTGGTGAGTCAGGAAGAATGACTTTGTGAAATATGCACAGAAAAGTTTGGGGAGACGTGATCACTGCCTACACATTCTAATATTTTTTGTTAACTGTGTGATCACGACATATACCTCTTGGTCTCTTGTTCCGCCTCTCACTAGTCAATAAACAAAATTTTGTATCATTTCTCGACTAAAATAGCACTCTGAAACTTCTTTGCACTTTATTTCTTCATTGACACGTGCACAGTCATCAAAGAGAATCTCACTACTGTATGGATGTCTTGTGTGTTATATATACTGACCTTACCTACCTTATCATTTTCTTTGAGAAACTTATATGTGGTGATCATATCTCCCGAGTCCACACAAATAACCCGCTCCAACCCACATCCATATTGAGAAAGAGAGAGAAGGCAAACATAGCTTGGTTATTACATCTAGTTTTAAAAAGGGGTAAGAATAAGAAGTTATGTTCCATAAAAATACTTTACAGCAACCATTATTTATGTGCAGTAAGAGGGAAACGGGATCCGCACATACAATTTGACAAGCATTACAACACTATCGAGGTACGCATAACATAAAAAGACAATAATGTAGTAGTATGCTATTAATCAGCTAGTCAAAACTTAACATAACAGATATGATTTCACAGTTTAAACCTTTGCAAGTTTTTCAATGTTTTCTCTTCACTTGTGCTAAGTGATTCAGACAAAATGTGACATTTCATTATTAGCCAGGCAATACGCTATTAGCTAGATAGTCAAAATATATAACACGCATTATTTCACATCAATTTTTTTCTAGCAAATATGGTTCCTTTAAGGAGTTCATCACATCAAACACCAGCAGTAAGCGAAATTCTCTTTAGTCAATAATCATCGTTTACAGTAATTCTTGAATAAAATAGCACTCCAAAACATAAGTAGACATTTTTATTCTCACTGTTGGTATGTCAAGAGGAGTACAGGCCGGATCACGATACACTCTGTCCGCTATCACGATACATCAGAGTGTATCGTGATCCGGCCTGTACTCCTCTTGACATACCAGAAAACATTCTAAGGAAACTACTTCAAACTTGTACTAAAGAGGCACCCTTCTTGAGCCCGGATGGGCACATGTATAAGCAAGTAGGTGGGGTCGCCATGGGTTCTCCCCTAGGTGTCCTGTTTGCGAACTTCTACATGGGTACCATCGAGCAAAAAGACTTAGTCGACATGAACTTGAAACCGGACATATACTGCAGGTATGTTGACGACATTTTTACACAGGTACCTGATGGCAGACATCTGCAGGAGTTGAAAGAGGCATTTGAGCAGAATTCTGTGTTGCGTTTCACTTACGAGATGGAAAAGGATGGGAAGCTGCCCTTTCTAGATGTAACAGTCATGGAAAGGAGCGGAGGTTTCCACACTGCAGTCTACACTAAGGAAACAAACATAGGAATGTGCCTAAATGCCAACAGTGACTGCCCAGACAGGTACAAGAGGAGTGTTGTTAACGCTTATGTCGACTGTGCTCTCAGCCACAGCTCAGAATGGAAGCAAGTCGACGAAGAACTCTGTAGGGTAAGGCAGGTCCTAGTCAACAACGGCTTCTCCAATGGTTTCGTTGAAGACATCATAAGAAGGAAAGTGAAACGTCATGCAACCTCTGAAGAGACAACTAACACAACACCTATACCCCCTTTTAGACTATTTTACAGGAACTTCTTTTCCACAGCTCATAAAACGGAGGAAAGGGTCCTGAAAGATATTGTTAATAGAAACGTTATCCCTACAGACAAAAATCAGAAGATACAACTGACGATTTACTATAAAACCAAGAAAACGGCCAGCCTACTCATGAGAAACTCTCCAGACACAAAGCAGAACGCTTTAAAAGAGACCAACGTCGTCTATGCCCTCAAATGCCCTCTTGGGGATTGTAAGCCTAAAAAAACTCAGTATATAGGCAAGACAACAACATCTCTTTCCAGGCGTTTAACGATGCATAAGCAATAGGGCTCCATTAAGGATCATATAATCTCTTCCCACAACCAAACCATCACCAGAGAAATCTTAGCAAACAACACAGAAATCATCGATAGATACAGCGATAGCAGGCGGCTTGACATCTGCAAGACACTACACATCAAGAAGTCAACACCAGCAATCAACAGCTAATTAATGTACAACTATATTCTACCCACTTCAAGACTCCGCTCCAATATAGAAGCATCAAGAAATATGGGCCAATAGGCCCTCTGCAATTACTTCCATTGTTATCTTCAATACCCATTGTTTCGCGTTCCGGCTTGTGTTGAAAGTTTGTTTTCACCTCATCCAAAACTGTTGTAACATATCACCTCACCCAAATGCAGGTATAAAAAATCGAAGATGTTTAAGCTGTATTCAGTTATAGTTGTGTGTGTGTGTAAACTAAAGTCTTTGAAAATGTAATAAGTTTTACGAAACGCGCTCAAGTGTGCGTCAGACTAGAAATAAAAATGAATTTTGGAGAATTGATTTTTCAATTACCATCAACAGTGAAAAGAAACATAAGAAAGATCGAGAAAATTCGTGTTAGAATTATTAATCTTACTTTTTCGGTCATATTTAATAATATATGTCTACAGGAAAGACTGCTACCAAAATATACTAATATATATATATATATATATATATATATATATATATATATATATATATATATATATATATATATATATATATATATATATATATATATATATATATATATATATATATATATATATTGCATATATATATGCAATTGACGATCACAAAACACTGATCATTTTATGCGGAAAATCCAGAGAAATATGAAATGAGGTGAACGTTTCGGCTTGTTAAAACCTTTGTCAACACCAGACTGACTAAGGAGAAGGATTGATTGATTGATAAAGATTAAGCCACCCAAAAGGTGGCACGGGCATGAATAGCCCGTAAGTGGTGGCCCTTTTGAGCCATTACCAGTATCAAGAGCTGATACTGGAGATCTGTGGAGGTGCGACTGCACCCTGCGTGACGAGAGATGTCTCCCGTGTGGAGAAGGGAAAGGAGAAGGGAGAAGGGGGAGGATATATAGGCCGACACCTGACCAACCCATCCCTAGGGTTGGTCAGGTGTAATTAACTAAAAACAGGTATAGCTTAGCTTTGAATGGTCAAAGAGGATTAAGCGGTCAGAAAGATTAAAGAAAAGCCTCATGAACACACAATATATGAATATACAATTATAATGAGACATTGTAAGCCTCTCTATCAGAGTTGTTTTTTAAACTGTTGTGCAATATTATAACTTAAAAATGGATCAAGTTTGTACATTCCAGTACTAACATTAAGAAGATTTGGACACTGACTGATTAGAGCAGACTCAATCAAATTCCGTTCCACGAAATCCCCACAATTGGTAATGCTTTTTGCCCCATTCCAGTTAATATTGTGATCGCATAAACTCGTATGTAGATACAATGCATTAGACGTTTGGGCAGTTCTAATACTATAAGCATGTTGTGACATCCGCATTTGTAAGGACTTTCCTGTTTGTCCAAGGTACACAAAATCACAATCATTGCAGGGAATCGAATACACACAACCTGCTTTATCAGGGGAGTTTTTTATTAAATTGGATTTGATCGTACTATTAGTAAACACCAAATTTATATTAAGTTTCTTAAAAATCAGAGACAATTTTTCAAGTCCACTCGCATAAGGTACCACCAATGAGTTAATAATTTTTGGTTTCGCCTTAGGGACGTGATTATAAAACGTACCCTTGGCTTGTACAAACGAGAAATCCAAAAACCTCTTAGGATATTGTAAACTCTTCCCAATTTCATATATTTTAGCAATCTCTTCATCAAAAAACTCAGGGCTGCAAACCCTCAAAGCTCGTAGAAACATTCCTGAAAATACTGCCTGTTTAACTTTACTATGATGATTCGAATAAAAATGAACATACGACCCCACGTTGGTAGGTTTCCTATACACATTAAATTTGAACTTTCTAGTGACTCTATGAATCATAATGTCCAAAAACGGAAGAGTACCATTCTCCTCAGTCTCACAAGTGAATTTTATTGAAGGTACCAAAGAATTGAGTTCATTAAGAAAAACTATCTGGTCTTTGTTGCACGGCCATAAGCACAAAATATCATCAACATACCTAAACCAAACTACATTAGCCGGGATAATCCTGGATAAGATTTTTGTTTCAAAGAATTCCATATACAAATTGCTAAAACTGGTGACAGTGGATTGCCCATCGCCATACCAAATGTTTGTTTGAAAAATTTTCCATTAAAACTAAAATAATTGTCTTTTATACACAATTTAATGTTCCAATACTTTATTGGTCTGCAAGCTCAAATTATATTTAGGCAGTTCCTCACGTAGAAATTCTAACAGATCATCAACAGGAACTTTAGTGAATAAAGAGGTCACATCGAAACTTATAAGTTTAAAATCAAAATTTAAATTCAGTGTGGATAGCTTATTAACTAAGTCCACATTGTTTGTCAAGTGTGAGTTGGAAATAGTACCAACTATAGGGGACAAAACTTTGACTAACCACTTAGAGAGTTTATAAGCCGCCGAACCAATTGAACTAATAATCGGCCTTGCCGGATTATATGGCTTATGAGTTTTTATAAGACCATACATGTAAGGAAGAGAGGGGGATCGACTTGTTAGCCTAGATATCAACTCTTTATCGCCTTTACACACAGTTTTAAGAGTTTTGTTAAAATGTGCAATCACTTTTGGAAGTGAAATTGGGAAGAGTTTACAATATCCTAAGAGGTTTTTGGATTTCTCGTTTCTACAAGCCAAGCGTACGTTTTATAATCACGTCCCTAAGGCGAAACCAAAAATTATTAACTCATTGGTGGTACCTTATGCGAGTGGACTTGAAAAATTGTCTCTGATTTTTAAGAAACTTAATATAAATTTGGTGTTCACTAATAGTACGATCAAATCCAATTTAATAAAAAACTCCCCTGATACAGCAGGTTGTGTGTATTCGATTCCCTGCAATGATTGTGATTTTGTGTACCTTGGACAAACAGGAAAGTCCTTACAATTGCGGATGTCACAACATGCTTATAGTATTAGAACTGCCCAAACGTCTAATGCATTGTATCTACATACGAGTTTATGCGATCACAATATTAACTGGAATGGGGCAAAAAGCATTACCAATTGTGGGGATTTCGTGGAACGGAATTTGATTGAGTCTGCTCTAATCAGTCAGTGTCCAAATCTTCTTAATGTTAGTACTGGAATGTACAAACTTGATCCATTTTTAAGTTATAATATTGCACAACAGTTTAAAAAACAACTCTGATAGAGAGGCTTACAATGTCTCATTATAATTGTATATTCATATATTGTGTGTTCATGAGGCTTTTCTTTAATCTTTCTGACCGCTTAATCCTCTTTGACCATTCAAAGCTAAGCTATACCTGTTTTTAGTTAATTACACCTGACCAACCCTAGGGATGGGTTGGTCAGGTGTCGGCCTATATATCCTCCCCCTTCTCCCTTCTCCACACGGGAGACATCTCCCGTCACGCAGGGTGCAGTCGCACCTCCACAGATCTCCAGTATCAGCTCTTGATACTGGTAATGGCTCAAAAGGGCCACCACTTACGGGCTATTCATGCCCGTGCCATCTTTTGGGTGGCTTAATCTTTATCAATCAATCCTTCTCCTTAGTCAGTCTGGTGACTGACTAAGGAGTCAGGATTATATATATATATATATATATATATATATATATATATATATATATATATATATATATATATATATATATATATATATATATATATATATATATATATATATATATATATATATATATGTATATATATATATATACTAGTATGCTTTAACCCACTACACCATCAGACAGTCTGATGGTGTAGTGGGTTAAAGCATACTAGTTATGCCAGCTACTGGAAGGTAGTTGTGCTTTCTGGGTTCGAGTCCCACTGGTGGGTGTTGTCCAAAGATTATATATATATATATATATATATATATATATATATATATATATATATATATATATATATATATATATATATATATGTATATATATATATATATATATATATATATTATTAAATATGACCGAAAAAGTAAGATTAATAATTCTAACACGAATTTTCTCAATCTTTCGTACATTACGCTTCACTGTTGGAGGTAAATCAAAAATCAATTCTCCAAAATTCATTTTTATTTCTAGTCTGACGCGACACGGGCGCGTTTCGTAAAACTTATTACATTTTCAAAGACTTTAGTTCACAAATACACAACTGAATAGAACTTACGTATCTCCGATTTTATATCTACATTTGAGTGAGGTGGAAGGGGTGATGTGGCATTAACACAAGACAGAACAAAATGTGGTATTAATAGGGTATTAATTTCATCAACACAAGACAGAACAAGAGTATTAATAGGGTATTAATTTCATCAACACAAAACAGAACACGAAGCAATGGATATTGAATAGAAGTGTTTGTAGAAAGCCTATTGGTCCATATTTCTTGATGCTTCTATATTGGAGCGGAGTCTTGAAGTGGGTAGAATATAGTTGTGCAATAATTGGCTGTTGATTGCTGGTGTTGACTTCTTGATGTGTAGTGCCTCGCAAACTTCAAGCCGCCTGCTATCGCTGTATCTATCGATGATTTCTGTGTTGTTTACTAGGATTTCTCTGGCGATGGTTTGGTTGTGGGAAGAGATTATATGTTCCTTAATGGAGCCCTGTTGCTTATGCATCGTTAAACGCCTAGAAAGAGATATTGTTGTCTTGCCTATATACTGGGTTTTTTATAGCTTACAGTCCCCAAGTGGGCATTTGAAGGCATAGACGACGTTAGTCTCTTTTAAAGCGTTCTGTTTTGTGTCTGGAGAGTTTCTCATGAGTAGGCTGGCCGTTTTTCTGGTTTTATAGTAAATCGTCAGTTGTATCCTCTGATTTTTGTCTGGAGGGATAACGTTTCTATTAACAATATCTTTCAGGACCCTTTCCTCCGTTTTATGAGCTGTGGAAAAGAAGTTACTGTAAAATAGTCTAATAGGGGGTATAGGTGTTGTGTTAGTTGTCTCTTCAGAGGTTGCATGGCTTTTCACTTTCCTTCTTATGATGTCTTCGACGAAACCATTGGAGAAGCCGTTATTGACTAGGACCTGCCTTACCCTACAGAGTTCTTCGTCGACTTGCTTCCATTCTGAGCTGTGGCTGAGAGCACGGTCCGACATATGCGTTAACAACACTCCTCTTGTACCTGTCTGGGCAGTCGCTGTTGGCATTTAGGCACATTCCTATGTTTGTTTCCTTAGTGTAGACTGCAGTGTGGAAACCTCCGCCCTTTTCCATGACTGTTACATCTAGAAAGGGCAGCTTCCCATACTTTTCCATCTCGTAAGTGAAACGCAGCACGGAACTCTGCTCAAATGCCTCCTTCAGCTCCTGCAGATGTCTGACATCAGGTACCTGTGTAAAAATGTCGTCAACATACCTGCAGTATATGGCCTGGTTTCAAGTTCATGTCGACTAAGACTTTTTGCTCGATGGTACCCATGTAGAAGTTTGCAAACAGGACACCTAGGGGAGAACCCATGGCGACCCCATCTACTTGCTTATACATGTGCCCATCCGGGCTCAAGAAGGGTGCCTCTTTAGTACAAGCTTGGAGTAGTTTCCTCAGAATATTTTCTGGTATGTCAAGAGGAGTACAGGCTGGATCACGATACACTCTGTCGGCTATCATTCCGATTGTCTCGTCCACAGGTACGTTGGTAAACAGCGATTCTACGTCCAACGAGGCTCTTATCCCTGTGGCCCGTGTGCCCCGCAGTAAGTCAACAAATTCCTTTGGAGACTTCAGGCTGAAGGCGCAAGGAACATAAGGAGTCAGCAGGCCGTTGAGTCGCTTCGCCAGTCTGTACGTGGGTGTGGGTATCTGGCTAATGATTGGCCGAAGTGGGTTTCCAGGCTTGTGCGTCTTGACATTTCCATACGCATATCCAGGTTTATATTCCCCAATGATCTTTGGCAGGTGGAGTCCGGATTTCTTGGCATTCACAGTTTCGATCAGTTTGTTGACCTTTGCTTTTAATTCGGCTGTAGTATACATATATATATATATATATGTATACACACATATATATTCTACATTTAAATGCAGTTCTAACCAGAATATTTTTCTGCAGAAAAGTTTATGTACAGGACCAATCGAGACATGTTTCTACCCTTACCTTCACAGCAATAACCTTTATTAAACCGCCCTTGAGGGAAGTTATGGGTGGAAATAGCGGAGTCATATAAAATAGTTGACCTTCTTCCAAACAGCCAACAGTCTTCATCACTTGTCTGCCACCGTCAACAAGCCTCGCCTCCCTCACCAGCCCTTCACAAGGCTTCGTGCCATCGTGCCCCAACTTGACTTTGGACAGTTCCTGTGTTGTGAACAATTTCATAGGTCCGTTAGTTATTTTCTAAATGGTTCACAGGCCAACGAAAATCGGTGATGCAATTTAAGTAAAGTGCAATGGGAAAAATTTTCATTTATGTTCAAGAAAGTGACCTAGTGAGGTGCTCACCTCATGGTGCACCTCCTCCAGGAGGACCACACGTACTGCCAGTGGGATGCTGGGACATAGATCTCCAGCACAGATAGTTCCTCTCACAGGGGCTAGCATCAGCGTATCCCACTGAAAACATTTAAGTTCATTGTAAAAACATTTCTCATTTCCTATTTAGCTATATAAGATTTACGTTCAATTGGAAAGGTTGTATTTCCTTGTTAGCCAGGAAGTACATTCATAAGGAAGAAGTTTGCTTCTCGCGAGCAGATGGAAAGGATTGGGTTCAATTATTTTGATGTATCTCCTGACTTTACCTGAGGACAGAACACCGCCGGCTTTTCAAATGTCCACCCATTTGCTCTTATGATCTTTTCCAGTTGTATTTTAAGACCCAACAGTGTTTGGCATCTCTGGCTTCGGCGGGTAAGTGATTCCATGGGTTTATGACCCTTTGAGTGAAAAGGCATCTCTTGTTCTTATCCCCACATTGTGGCTTATTGATCTTAAAACCTTTGCTCCTCGTTCGTGTTATATCTTACCTTATGAATAAATTGTCCTGATAATCATCGTCTAACTTGTTTAGTATTTTAAAAGTTTCAGTGAGATCCGCCCTGTCATTCCTTTTTTGCAGTGTTGTTAGCTCTGTGGTCATCAACCGTTCCTGATACGTGAGAAGACTTAGCTTAAGAATGATTTTTGCTTGATCGTTGTTGTACCATCTCCAGAGAAGCTATGTCTTTTTGAAGATGAGGTCTCCATGCTTGGAATGCAATAATCCAGGTGTGGGGGGGGGGGGCTGAGACTTATACAATAAATGACTACCTTCTTTTCCATAAAGAAAACGGTACGCTTGATTATTCCTGGAGTTTAATTAGCTTTTTTCACTGCCGCACTAACTTGTTGTGCAACTTTCAATGAATAATGGATTCTAACTTCAAGGCCCTCATTGATGACCAAATCACACATCGGATGATGGGAAAACGACAAAGTTTCGGTCCGGTCTGGACCATTATCAAGTCGTGTGTGAGGGGGAGAGATTGACTGATTGAGAAAGATTTAGCCACCCAAGAGGTGGCACGGGCATGAATAGCCCGTAAGTGGCATAATTTTTTGTTTAGTAATTTTTTTCAGTGTTCTGAGGTCGAATTTAATCGTCAAGCTGATAGGGAAAGAGAGTATGTTGTTGTTGTTTTAGATTCAGCTACTCAGAACAATAAGTTTCAGTAGCACGGGCTATGGTGAGCCCGTATGTGGAGGCTCTTTGGAGCCTATTATCTGTATCAGTAGCTGATACTAGAGATGTGACGATGGATGGGGGTCTTCATGATGGTTTTCAGCCTGGAGGGCTTGCTATACCAGTTATGGAGCTGGTGGGGTTAGTGTATACCTCTAGGTTTTCCGTTTTTTCTTTGCCTGTGACTTTGGCTGAGCAGTGCTGTCGTTAGAGTTTAGTGACGTGGCCTCCATGAGGAAGTCTTGAACCGTGTAGGTGTCGTATTTGTGATGCGGCAGTAGAGCTCCAACTATGATTTCCTCGTCTGAGGAGTCCGTAACCTCCGTAGTGGGCGTTTTTGTCTTTCGCCTCGCAGCCTTAGGTAGGCTTAGGTGTCAGTTGATTGGTGGTTGTAGCTATTTCAGGAGCGCTGGATGGTGCTGTTATCGTTTGTAGACAGCACTTCTGCTAGCGCGGCTGCTGAGATAGTGATGGTAGGAGTGTTGGGAGCTGAAGAAGGAATTATCTCTGTTTGTGTCGCCCGGGTCATGGGCGGTTCTGGAGTCGGTGTTGAAGTTGACCGCATGGTCGTCCTGGTGGTAGTCCCCGGAGTGGTAGAGGAGGCAGTGAGATTTACGCTAGTGGCTATGATGGGGGCCAGGCCATTGTCTATGTATAATGCGTTTAGTTCACTGACAAAGCGCTGGTTGTCTGGTCCTGCAAGCCTTTCCGCTAGTCTAATAAGACCAGGGATAATGCCTGCACGTGATGCAGGGGGCTGTGAAGGAGCCTGTGGGACCTTGGGTCCCCAATGAGAAGGATTGTGTCGCCTGCTGGGAGGAGCCACATGTTGGTAAGACCGGAAAGTCTTCTGGTCGAGTAGTGAGAGCTAAGGTGGTGGGTTGAACGCTTGGAGCTCTGGTCGAGGAGGTAGAAGGGTTGTTTCTCTTGGCTTCAACCTGGGCCTTGATGCTTTCCTATCTGCTGGGGCAGCGGTAGGAAATTGCGGGGTGATTGCCATCACAGAGCAAGCAGCGATGGACTGTTGCCTTGCATATGGAGTAGTGATAGTCCAGTGCGCACAGGCTTGCACTTCTGGACAGGGTGCTGATACTTGTTGGTCGGGTGGGAGAGCTCGTAGCACTTAGAGCACTGCTGGATCTCATGGTATCGTTCCTTTTTTATTTGGTGGGGTGGTATTTTTAGGCTGAAGCAGTAGAATCCTTGTGTGGCAGCCTGGGTGGCCGCAGCTATGGTGGTGAACGTAATCTTCATTAATGTTTTGTCGGTGTTGCAGAACTCTAGGTTGAATACCGACAGGTTTGGATTTTCGTCCTCGATATTGTCCATAATATGATGTTGAGGTCGCTCAGCGATTCCACCGGCTGGTCCTGCTGGTAAAAACAGTTCTTCCGGCCAGGAACTGACGTGGGAAGTGAGGATGTAGGTAGTGCTCTTTACGAAGAATTGCATCGTTAGTGAGGAGTTTTTCTAGCTCCTCTTCACATAAAAATAAAAGCACGATATTTTCACCTTCCTGACTAATGTCAGCGGGTTCGAGGCCAGTAACGTCCTTCAGGACCTTTAAAGTATTGCTTCTCGCGATAGCATGACCGTCAAGTGGAGTAGCTCTGACCTTAAGACGTTTGGGTCGCAGTACCACACTGCTCCTTGTGATGTGTTGGCGGGAGATGTCTCCCCCGTTTAAAAGGTGTGGAAGAGAGGAAGGAACGGGCCAATAAATAAAGAAAGAGTTAGGTGAGGAGCAGGTAAGAGTGAGGTAAGGTAAAAAGAGGATGAAAAGTACAAATGGGATGAGTGTAAGAATGAGGATGAAGGAAAAATGGGATGAGGTAAGAATAAGAGGAAGATAAGAACAGAAAAGAGGGTAGGCTTAAGTCAGGTCACGTTTGTAACGAAGATTAGAGCATATGTGTAATGTACTGTGAAAGGGATGAGTCAACAGCAATAAAGCCAGGACTAAGGTTCATGTTGGTTATGTTGTGTATCAGAGCCGATTCGACAAGACGGCGTCTGTGAAGAGTAGAGGCAGGAAAGACAATTTTAGAAGACCACTCAATAGGATGATTAGAATCCCTAACATGACAGACGAGATCATTGTTTGTGTCTGCAAACTTAATACTTCTTTTTGTGTTCTTTAAGTCTGTCATTTAATGTACGGCCAGTTTCCAAAAGTATTGGAGAGGACACGACGAACAGGAAATAGAGTAGACACCAGCAGCATCAGAAGCAGGAGGAGCAGTGTAAACCAGATTACTACGATGAATGTTTGTTTGTGGAAAGGCGAGCATTACATCAAGAGGATAAAGAGTATTAGTGAGATTTTTTGAGTTAAGATATGAAGGGAAGACAGAGCTCAGTGGTATCCATCATCCCATTTGAAACACATTTGTTGGAAACAAACGTGTTGGAAACAGGCACAGCTGATAACAAATGTAAGTGGTTTCCAAGGCGACAGAAAGAGATATGAATAAAATAAATTTCAAACTCAAGAAACTGAGGGTCACTGATGCATAGAGCGCGGAGGAAGAGAGAGACGAGAACACTTTTCTTAAACGAAGGAGGATGGTAGGAAGAGAGGTGAATATACATACCACTGTAGAGGGGTTTGTGGTAGGTAGAGAAAGATAAATCGGACAAGAAGCTATGAACATGATCGTCAAGAAATGGAAGGAGGGAATTAGATTCCCATTTAGTTTAATGTGAGATATATATTTCATATATCTCATTGATATATGAAATATATATACACGATTAGGCAGACATAAACATGGGAGGTGGGCTGTTTTTGAACGTGTCAGGGAGAGAAAAACTGGGTCACAAAACAAGAGATTAAAATGAAGATTTAAATTCCAATTTAGAAATGTTCTTAGTAAAGCCCAGGAACGAAGTATATCATAATGATTGGCAGACGAGGAGTCACAATAACGGGGCTGAAGATATGATGACCAAACCACACATCAGAACATGAAGAAACGACGACGTTGGTCCGCCATGGACAATAATAAAGTCGAGTGGTATTTGATAATGATGCATCACACCACTTAATAACGGTCCATGATAATGGTTAATGTTCTAGATACCATTTAATTTAAATACGATAATGAATAACTTCCAATTTCTGATAAGATGCTTTAGTCCTATGGTCATCTATTTTGGATCACTTGTATTAGATCTAACCAATCAACCCGTACTCTTAAAAATAACGTCGCTTTTGGCTCATATGCGCGCTATGGTCAAAAGTGGACGTAATTTGAAATGAAATCGACTCACAGAAGTGACGACTGTCCCGTTTTCTGTTTGAGTCGTCCGGCTTATTCGGATAGTTTAGGAGAGAAAACTTTCAATTAACGTTTTTCATAACGTTTAGAAACTTTATGAAAATTTCCTGGCCACCTAACCTACCAGAGGACCCTTAACTTAATGTTGTTGGAAAAAAAAATCACAAATTTATTTTCATTTTAAAATTACGTTCACTTTCGGCCATATGGGTAAACAACCAACAGCGACGTTATTTTTAAGAGGACAGGTTGAACCAATATATATGGTATGCTATGTTCCTGAGCAATAATTAACATTTATTTAAATTAGTTAAAAGTAGACTCCATATTATGATTAACTGATATGTCACCAACCTCCGAACTTACGTTACGTTCCAAGGCCCCCCCTCCACCTCCAGACTCACGTCACGATCCAAGGACAACCCACCTCCGAACTAACGTCATGTCCCATGGACAGCCCACCTCCAGACCCACGTCACGTCCAAAGGACAGCCCTAATCCGGACTCACGTTACGACCCACGGATAAACCACCTCTGGACTCACGTCACGTCTCAAGGACTTATAACCGCCGAACTCACGTAACAGCCATGGACAGCCCACCTACGGACTCACGTCACGTCCCAATGACAATCCACCTCCAGTCTTACGTCACATCCTAAGGACAGCCCATCTCATGACTTACGTGACGTCCCAAGAACATCCCACCTCCAGACTCACGCCACCTCCCAAGGAGAGCCCACTTCCGGACTCACGTTACATAACAGGTCCACCCGCTTCCGGACTCACGTAACGTCCCAAGGACAGCCCACATCCTGACTCACGTCACGTCCCAATAACATCCCCCTCAAGTCACCTCCAAAGGACTGCTCACCTGCGGACTCACGTCACGTCCCAAGGACAGATCCCGTTCGGACTCACGTCACTTCCCAACCACAGCACTCTTCTAGATTCACGTCACGACCTAAGAACAGCCCAAGTCCGGACTCACGTCACATCCCAAGGACAGCCCACCTAAGGACTCATATCACGTCCTAAGGACAGCCCACCTCAGGGTTCACGTCACGACCCAGAGACAGCCCATCTCCGGACACAGGTCACTACCCAATGACAGCCCACCTACGAACTCACGTCACTTCCCAAGAACAGCTCACCTCCGGACTCAAGTTACGTCTCAAGGACATCTCACCACCGAACTCACGTTCATAGGACAGCCTTCCTTTGAACTCAAGTCACTTCCCAAGGACAGCCCACCTCCGGACTCAGGTCACGACCCACGGACAGTCCACCTCAGGACTCTCGTCCAGTCCAAAGACCACCCACCGCTTGACTCACGTAATATCCCAAGGACAGCCCGCCTACGAACTCAAGTCACGTTCAAAGGACCACCAAACTCCGGACTCATGTCACGTCCCTGGACCACCCACCTCCGGACTCATGTCACGTCCCTGGACCACCCACCTCCGGACTTACGTCACCTCCCAGGGACAGGCCACCTCCGGACTCACGTCACGACCCACGGACCACCCACCTCTGGACTCACGTCAGATCCCAAGACAGCCCACTTCTGGAATCACATCTCGATCAAAGGACCTCCCTTCTCTGGACTCATGTCACGTTCCAGAGACCGCCCACCTCCGGACTCTCGTCACGTCTCATGATCACCCACCTCCGGACTTACGTAACGTCCCAAGGACATCCTCCCCTCCGGATTCAAGCCACGTTGCAAGGACTGCCCCCGTTCGGACTCACGTCACGACCCAAAGACCACCCACCTCCGGACTTAAGTCACGTCCCTGGACCACCTACTTCAGGAAACACGTTATGTCCCAAAGGCAGCCCACCTCCGGACTCACGTCACGTTCCAAGGACAGTCCACATCTGGGCTCCCATAAAGTCCCAAGGACAGCCCACCTCCGGACTTACGTCACGTCCCTAAGCAACACGCCACCGGACACACGTCACGTCCCAAGGACAGCCCGTTTTCGGACCTACGTCACGCCCCAAAGACAGCCCACCTCCGGACTCACGTCACGTCCCAAGGTCAGCCCACCTCCGGACTCACGTTACGTCCCAAGGGCAGCCCACCTCCGGACTCACGTCACGTCCCAACGACAGCCCCCATTCGGACTCACGTCACGTTCCATGAACAACCTTTCTTCGGACTCCCAAGGACTGCCCACCTCCGGACTCATGTCACGACTCACGGACAGACCACCTCTTGACTCACGTCACGTCACAAGGGCAATCCACATCCGGACTCACGTCACATCCTAAGGACAGCCCAACTCTGGACTTACTTCTTTTCCCAAGGACAACCCATCTTCGGACTCACGTCCCGATCCAAGGATAACCCATCTCTGAACCCACGTAACGTCCCACGGACAGACCACCTCCGGTCTCATGTCACGACCCAAGGACAACCCACATCTGGACTCACACCACTTCCCAACGACAGACCACCTGAGGACTCAGGTCACATCCCAATGACAGCCCACCTGTTAACTCACGTTACGACCCACGGACCACACACCTACGGACTCATATCTCGTCTCAAGGACATCTCACCTCCGAATTCACGTCAGGTTCCAAAGACAGCCCGCCTCCGGACTCTCGTTACGACTAACGGACCATCAACCTCCGGACTCGTTTTAGATCACAAGACAGCCCTCCGGTCTTACATCACGATCCAAGGACAGCTCACCTCCGGACTCACGTCACATCCCAAGGACAGTCCACCTTCGGTCTTATGTCACGTCCCAAAAACAGCACCACTTCGGGCTCAAGTTACGTTCCAAGGACAACCTACCTCCGGATTTAAGTCACGAACCAAGGACAACACACCTCTGAACCCACATCACTTCCCATGAACAGCCCATCTCTGGACCCACGTCACGTCCAAAGGACAGCCCACCTTCGGACTCACATCACGATCCAAGGACAGCCGACATCCGGATTCACGTCACTTCCAAAGGACGGTCCATCTCCGTTCTCATGTCACATGTTAAGGACCGCCTTCATCTGGACTCACGTCACTTCCTGAGGACCTGCCTTCTCTGGACTCACGTCATGTCCCAAGGACGTCCCACCTCCGTACTCAAAACACGTACTAATGACAGCCCCCTCCTTCGGACAGATATGCTTTGGACTCACGTTACTCCCAAGTACAGCACCCCTCTGGACTCACGGACAGACCATCTCCGGACTCACGTCACGTCACAAGAACAATCCACCTCTAAACTCACGTCACATCCTAAGGACAGCCACTATCCGGACTTACGTCACGTCCCTACGAGAGCCTACCTCCGGACTCAGTCACGTCTTAAGGACAGCCCACTTCCGGACTCCCATCATGTTCCAAAGACAGCCGTGACATGAGTCTCCCGGTCTCATGTCACGACCCAAGGACAGAACACGCCCGGACTCATGTCACGTCCAAAAGACAACTCACCTCCTTATTCACGTCACGTCCCTGGACCACCCGCCTTCGGACACACGTCACGTCCTAAGGACAACCCACCTCCGGACTACCATCACGTAGCAAAGACAGCCAACCTCCGGTCGCAGGTCACGACCCAAGGACAGCCCACTTCTGGACTCACGTCACTTCCCAACGACAGCTCACCTCCGGACTCAAATCACGTTCCAAGGACATTCCACCTCCTTACTTACGTAACGTCACAAGGACCACCTGCCTCCGGATAGACGTCACGTCCCAAGACAGTTCACCTCCGGTTCCATGTCACATGCTAAGGACAGTCTACATCTGGACTCTTGTCACGTCCATAGGACCTCCCGTCTCCGGACTCACATCCGTCCCAAGGACAGCCCACCCCCATACACACTTCCCGTCCCAGTGAAAGCCCCCCACTTTTCGGACTCACGTCACGTTCCAAGAACAGACTTCCTTCGGACTCACGTCACTCCCAAGTACAGCCCACCTCTGGACTCACATCACGAACCAATGACAGCCCACTTCCAGACAAACATCACGTCTCAAGGACAGTACTCGTCAGGTCTCATGTCACATGCTAAGGAAAGCCTACATCTGGACTCATGTCACGTCCTAAGGACCTCCTTTCTCTGGACTCACGTCACGTCCCAATGACAGCCCTTCCCCCCCTTCTGACTCACGTTACGATCCAAGATCAGACTTCCTTCAGACTCACTTCATTCCCAAGTACAGCCCACCTCCGGACTCACGTCACGTCCCTGGACCACCCGCCTCCAGACACACGTCACGACTCACGGACCACCCACCTCCGGACTCACGTCAGATCCCAAGACAGCCAACCATCGGGCTCACATCACGATCCAAGGACAGCTCACCTCTGGACTCACGTCACAACCCAAGGACAGCCTTCCTTCGGACTCACATCGCATCCTATAGACAGCCCACCTGCGAACTCACATCGCGTCCCAAGGACAGCCCACTTCCGGAATCACGTCACAGCCTAAGGACAGCCCCTATCCGGATTTATGTCCCGTCCCAAGGACAATCCACCTGCGGACTCACGTCACATCCCAAGGACCTCCCTTCTCCAGACACGTCACGTCCCAAGGACAGCCCACCTCAGGTCACTTTCCAAAGACCGCCTACCTCCGGACTCTCGTCTCTTCCCAAGGACATCCCACCTCTGGACTCACGTCACGTCTCAAGGACCTCCCTTCTCAAGACACGTCACGTCCCAAGGGGAAGAAAACTCGGGTTGTAGTTCAGGTCTTAGTACTAACGTGCACCTGTTTTTCTATCCTGAAGTTATATTTATGGGTCAGTAGGTTAGTACGTACCTAACGAATGTCCCGAATCTGTGGTAGATATGACTAAGTCAACATGGGGACGTAAATAAACATTGAAAATTATTGAATAATTCTCTGTAAGAAACAGAATGTTATTATCAATAATAAAATATGAATAATTGGGTCATTTAAGATCAAGGAGACCTCAACAACACAGTGAGGCTACTGTCCAGGGTCACTATGACTCGTAACTATCTAGCTACTGGACATTAACCCATCACTGCATCAGCATGGTCACCTCAAGTTTAAATGATGAGTTATATACACTTAAGCAGAATCAAAATATTGTTTAACCTGTTGTGACCTGTTGGGCAGAATCATTGTTCTCTGAAACTTGGGTTGCAGGTATATCTGTAGAACACTCATGTTCTGCTAACTCTAAAGGTACTAATTTTTCTAGTGTTTTTAAGGCAGTAGAGTCTCGACACTGAACCTTGAAACGTTTTAAAACAAAAACGTTGGTTTACAATTCGAAAAATACCATGGAGGTCAGGATGGACATCAACAATTTTGCCTATAGGCCAATCTGACCTGGGTCCATCACTGTCTACCTAGGACAAGATCACCTGGTTTAAGTTGAACTTTGTTGTATGGGCTTGTAGCTCCATAGTGATATTCTCATAGAGCAGTGAGATATTCACATGTCCAGACCTCATTCCATTTTTCTATCGCTTTTGAAAGATGTTTATAACTCTCCACCAAGTCACTCGCTCTGACACATGAAGGGTCAACTGGATCCTCGTCTCCTAGAGACATTAGAGGGCTCAGAAGACCACCATGAATCAAATGAGAGGGACTCAAGGGTTCTCTTTGGGAGAAATCTTCTGATAAGTAGGTTAAAGGTCTGTTGTTGACTCGTGCTTCAATCTCCACGACAAGGGTCTGTAATTCAGTGAGATTAATTTTCTGCGGGTGTAAGGCCTTTTTAGGCATTTCTTGACAGTTCCCACCATCCGTTCGTAAAAAACCGCTTTGCCATGGTGTTCTTGGAGGGATGAATTTCCAGTGGCAGTCTCTGTTTGAGCACAGAGTGTACTTTTGGAAAATTCCATATTTCCTTGTAAGCAGGCCTCTCCTGCCACGAAGTTAGATCCATTATTTGAGATCATTAATTTTGATCTGCATGCAGCAAATCTGCAAAAGGGTTGCAGAAAGGCTTCTGCACTCATGTCAGAAATGACTTCTAAATGTACTCCGCGTGTGGTAGCACACGTGAAGAGGCAAATGTAGACTTTCACTGGAATCTTGTCCGGTGTGCCTGTTAAAATTAGTGCTCCTGTGTAGTCGACACCTGTGGTTTAAAGGGGACGAAGGTGGACGACTCGCTCCTTAATTAAGTTTGGGCGGTGGACCTGGATAAGGACACACTCGAGCATCATATCTCTTGCAGATTACACAAGACTTGATTAAAGATTTGACAGTTTGGCGACCTTGGGGAAGCCAAAAACGTTGTCTAATATCAGTAAGAGTATCTAATACTTCACCATGCAATGTATTATGCTCATGGTAATGTAGAACTATGAGTTTAGTGATGATGTAGTGACGTGGAAGAAGTATGGGATTCTTCGTATCTAAATTTATTTCTGCATGAAGCAGACGTCCGCTGCATCTTAAAATGTTATAGTTGTCTGAGTCAAGCCAAATGCCCAAAGACTTACTTAACTTATCTGGGAGATGTTCATATTCCTTCCCACATACTCTTGTTGAGCTTGTTTGACCCAATATTTGACGGAACTAGGAAATCGATACTTGATCCCCATCTTGTTGATGAAATCAAATACCATTTCAGTGACTCTTAGCAGTTTGCTTATATTGGAATAATGATGAGGATTGATAGCTAAATTTCGAGGGGGTTCTGGATCCACAACAGAGGTAGTGATATTGGTCACAATGACTTGTGGCTTGTGGGACATTTGGGGCTTGACTCTATATATTTAAATAGTTAATGTAATGAAAATCATAACGAAGGACCACCCACTTTTATAGTAAAGAGGGAAACTAAGAAATTATGATCATTAGACAATTCCTAGATGAACCAGTAACTATGGATAAAATACTAGAGAATATGATCACTGATATAATTAATGGGCTGTAGAATTAACTGAATCAAAGCCTCAAACACCTACATTGGGGGGTTATTACTGGAACTCAATACGCCCAGGAACTAGTGTGGTTCGTTCACCAGTCCAATGTATAATAATCTAATCCTATGACTATTTGTAGAATCATTATCTTTATCATCAATGAGAACATAGATTACGAACATGAAAATTGATCACTATAATAAACACATGTCAATCCAATGAAAACAGAGTTCTGCATGTAAAGAATACAGATAATAGAAATCAAGGAATATTAAAGGAGTCTTAGCTTGAAGACGATTTCCAAGAAGTTAGATACGACTCATCCTCTGATTCTCCTGGACTCGTCATGGAACACTGGGAGATGATTGACACGAGAAATGACAGCTCGGAGAATTCTTCACACACGCTGCAAATCAAATTAAATTCAGTAGCAACAGATTAAGCTGCTAGATCTCTATGTTCAAGAAATTGAGATTAAATAATAAGAATAAATAATGACCTGTAGTTTTTTATTGTCGCACGGCGTCACGACAAGCTACCCAGCTACAACCCTACCCCATAGATGATGCATAAAAATAAGGATAAAGGTACTTAGCTAATATGGACACTGTGTAAGTTAAGGCTTGCCGAAGTTCGCGTCCTAGGTTCCGGCTTCTTAATAAAGAACACGTGGTGTCCAGCCTATCCTAGATACTGACGCGCTCCACTGGCCGATCACGTGGTATTACATAGAACCAAATTTAACAGGTTCTGGCTGAATGTCAAATTAAATCTCTTGACAATTCAGCTTGTTATGTAAAGTGACACTGACACCAGCAAAGTTAATGTCTGTAAAGGTTCTTCACACCTCACAGTGGCGACTTTCTTCTTTGGTGCTCTTGATGGCGTCTACCCTGGTGGCTGGGGTAATGGCGTCTCCCCTCCCCGCTCCACGTCCCGCGTTTGCTACACAAATTATTTATTGCGGATATTATCATTTCTCGCAGTTGTGATTGAAATGCTCGGATAAGGACGGGTTTATTATTTAGAGGAGTTAAATATTATTATTTGCCCGTTTTAGGATAGTAAACGAACAATGGAGATGAATTAAAGTCTCTCCAGGGCATTCATGCGTGACGTTAAATTTATTACTAGATAACAGTTATAACTATAAACGCTCTATTTGGCTTTAGTTGGGAATCAGTTTATCTGTAATTAATTATCACACAGAACACCGTTGTTTATAGAGAATCAAATTCAATTCTCAGACACACTGGATATAAATGTGTTTATTACAATGGAATCTGACGCAATACTGGCGTCGGGTGACGTAAGAATTCTAGCTTTATTGTACAGATGTAATTATTAGTACATGTGAACTCTATGTTGGGTTAATTTTAATCACTACAATGATTAGTAGTTTTAGTAATAATTAATGAGAATACAACAGTGTTGTATTTAGTGTTGGAAATTTCCAACATAACTCCGGGGGGAGGATTCTAGGGTCGTAGTGTAATGTGGAGTACTGACACCTATCCCGAAGTTGGTATTAATATTAGTATGTTAGTACACACATAACGAATGTCCCGTATTTGTTAAGGACATACAAGAAACTTAAGTCTTGCTGATTTTCATGTTAAAAGGAACATGTTATTATGAATTACCTAAAGCTAATAATTAAGAAAGCCTACAATAACTCTGAGATTGGTGTCGCTATGACATGTAATGTGTATGTTACAAATCTCTAAGTCTGCAAACTCTCAGGTACTCTAGATAAACAATGTTATTTATAGCCTACACAATAATTAAAGATTTAAATCACACAATTTAAACAACAGAATCTACTGTGATGGGAATGTCCTGGGTCATAGTGACATGTAATGGTATGTTACTTGACATCACACCGCAATATCATCATAGTTATCTAAATTGGATGTAAAAGGAACTACTCTTGGTCAGAGTTGTAATAGGCTTGCAGTTTCCGCCTACATTGTTGAGCAGCAGCTCTAGTGGGGCGGTTGCTCGGAGAATCCGAGTTACTGCTCTCGGAAACTACTGGAGAAACTGGATCTGGTTGATATTCTCGCTCAGCCAATTCAAGAGGAACCAGCTTCTCTAAAGTTTTTAGAGTAGTGTTGCCTCAGCATAAAACTTTCACTACTCTCAGGACACCTTGATGATCTGGATGAATGGCAACAATTTTGCCTATGGGCCACTCTGACCTTGGTCCATCACTGTCGACTAGTACTAGGTCTCCTGGTTTTAGTTGCACCTTATTATAAGGGCTCGAAGCTCCGTAGTGGTACTCTCGAGTCCACACCTCATTCCACCTGTTAATAACTCTTGAGAGATGCTGGTAGCTTTCCACCAAGTCACCTCTGGTCACATGTGACGGGTCTACGGGGTCCTCTTCGGCTAAAGGGATGAGAGGGCTCAGTAGACCTCCATGTATCAAGTGTGAGGGACTCAGAGGTTCTCTCTGGGAGAAATCATTAGACAGGTAGGTTAATGGGCGGTTATTGACTCGCGCCTCGATTTCCACAACAATGGTTTGGAGTTCGGAGTAACTGACCTTTTGTCTGTGTAAAGTTTTTCTTAAACACTTCTTGACTGTGCCTACCATTCGCTCATAGAACCCACCTTGCCAAGGGGCTCTCGGTGCTATGAATTTCCAGTGACATTGTCGTCTCTGTAGGACTGACTGTACTTCTGGGTGGTTCCAGACTTCTCGCAAACAAGCTTCTCCTGCCACAAAATTGGAACCATTGTCCGATATCATTAATTTAGGACAAGATCTACGAGCTGCAAATCTGCGGAAGGCCTGGAGGAAGGCTTCAGCACTCATATCTGAAGTCACCTCTAAATGTACGCCTCTGGTTGTAGCACACGTAAAGAGACAAATGTATGCTTTCACTGGAATCTTATCTGGGTTGCCAGTGAGAAGTAAGGCTCCTGTGTAATCAACACCAGTGGTTTCAAAGGGACGAAGATGAACCACTCTTTCTTCAGGGAGTGGTGGAGGTCCTGGATAAGGACATACTCTAGCATCGTATCTTTTACAGATTACACAGAATTTAATTATTGACTTAACCGTCTGACAACCTTGAGGAAGCCAGTACTTTTGTCTAAGGTCGGTGAGAGTATCTAACACTCCACCATGTAAAGTACCATATTGATGGTGATGTAAAACAAGATGTTTAGTGATGATGTGGTGACGAGGTAGAAGAATTGGATTCTTTGTGTCCAGATCAATTTTTGCATGAAGCAAACGTCCTCCACATCTTAGTATATTATGAGTGTTGGCATCATACCAGATACCTAGAGACTTAGTTAATTTATCTGGAAGATTTTCATATTCGCTTCCATAGGTCTCTTGTTGTGCACGTTTGATCCAGTAGAGGATAGGATTGGGAAACTTATGTCGAATTCCTATCTTAGCAAGAAAGTCAAACACATGTGCAGTCACTCTTAATAACTTACTTAAGTTAGAATAATTGTAAGGATCAATGGCTAAGATTCGTTGAGGTTCTGGTTCTTTCATGGGAGTGGTGATATTGGTCACTATGACTTGTGGCTTTTGTTTGGGCCACTGACCACCAACAAGCCATAAAGGTCCATTGAACCACAGCGAAGACTTGATAAGTTGTTTCAGTGTTAACCCTCGAGATAAATAATCTGCAGGATTGTCCTTAGTAGGAACATGTCTGAATTTATATCCAGCAGATAACTCATGAATTTCCCTAACACGATTACTGACGTAGGGAGTCTTGTTGTTGTTGTTTCTTACCCATTGTAAGACTGCCTCGTTGTCTGACCACCCGACAATCTCATCAAAGTGGATATTATTGAGTGTCTTTGTCAGGCAATGAGCCAATCTTACTCCCACCAGCAATGCAGTCAACTCCATTTGAGGCAAAGACCTCTTCTTAATGGGAGCAACTCTTGCTTTAGATGTGAGCAAAATTGATTGTGCACTATTAACTAAGTAGGCTACTGCGCCATATGCTTTGCCAGAGGCATCGCAGAAAACGTGCAAATTGGTGGGTAAGTTCGGTCCTGAAGCATTACGAGGAAATTTCAAAACACCTAACTGATTAAAATCCGTTGAGAGTATCTGCCATTTAGCTTGTAACTCACTTGGTAACGGGTCATCCCATCCCATATTTTTCTGCCAGCAAAGTAGGCCTAAAGGGTCAAATGGTTGACTGACAAACGAGAGCAGTGTTCTCATGGTAAGGGTTGAGTTATCAGTTTGTACTGACTTGACATTCATCTCGTCAGTACTGGTGTTCCATTCCACACCTAGAACCTTTAATTGATTGGGTACCTGATAACCTGGAAACTCTTTCTCGATTACCTGGTTGAGTAATTCATTATTTGAGGCCCATGACTGTAGTGGCATATTGGCTCCTAATAGCTCACGGTTAGCCTCATGGTAGATTTCTACTAAATTAGTTTGATCATTAGTTGTTCCCTGGAAATTGTCGACATACAAATTGTCGCTAATGTCTGCCTTATAAGGGCTATTTGATTTCCTCAAATGTGTGTCTAATGTTGCTTGCAAAAGAAACGGTGAGGACGTAGCTCCGAATAATACTGAGGCAAAACGATATGTGATGACTTCACTGTTAGGATCCAGCGGGTCCTTAATCCAAAAAAATTTTGTGTAGTTACGATCTTCCTCTTGCAAACCTACTCGGAGGAAAGCTTTGCTGATATCAGCAGTATAGGCGAAAATACCAGTGCGAAATCGTAACAGCACATCATGTAGCCTTTGTGTCTAGGCTAGGTCCCGTTTGGAGACATTCATTTAAAGACACACTGCTTGGCTTTGCTTTAGCACTACAGTTAAAGACAATACGAATAGGTGTTGTCAATGAGTCTTTCACCACAACGTGATGAGGTAAATGATGACCTATTTTTCGGTCATCGTTATCAACAACTTCAATAAATTTACTGTTAAGTTGTTGTTGGATGAGTTGATGATACATGTTCAGTTTGTCTGGCTGCTTCTGTAGTCGTGCTAATTGAGACTGCAATTGTGAGGCTGCCATAAAATAATTAACTGGAAGTTGTGGATGATCCAACTTCCATGGGAGTCTTACCCAGTATTGTTTATTTTCATAGACAACTGTATCCAGATATTGCTGGTAAGTCCACATATCATCAGGGCTTGGTTGTTCAGGGATAATACCTAAAGTGTCTAAATCCCACAAACGATGTACCGGTGGGTCAGACTCAATATCCTCAGATATTTCTCTGAAACGTAGGAGTGACTGTTCCAAGCCTAGTCACGCCACTATTATGTTATTAGATTGTTGGTTTGTGGACGCTGGATTTTGTCTGAAAAGCACCGGTCCAGTAAGCAATTTGCCTCCAGCAGATGACAACAAATTCATTCCGTGTTGTCTGGTGCATCCAGTAATAAATTTGTAATAATAATCCGCGCCTATAAGTATTCCAACATCAGTGAGGCAGTCAGAATTTATTTTATAATCTGCTAGCCTCATGCGGTTTCGTCTAAGATGTCTCGCAGTGCGAGCTAACCCTGTGACCTGCAGGTCTGTAGGAAGTTTATCTACTACTACCGTTTGTATTGGACTAGTGGAAGATCCGAGTCTCACTAATACTTTAACTACTTGGTATTTGCGAGGTCCACTATTGGTTAAGAAACCAGAAATATTTAACCTCACACTTTTGGCAGGTTTTAATTTTAACTTATCTACCAACTGTTGTGTAATGAAGGTTTTCTGTGAACCTTGGTTAAAAAGACCTCTAGTGTTAATTCTAGATCTTCGGTTTATTAGTCTAAGTTGAGCTGTAGGCAGAGTGGTATTATTGCCTGACTCAGTAGCAAGTACATTTACTTCTTGATGCACTTTGCAATATTGCACTGCGGTAGAATTCGCGGAATTCTCCCCAGTGGTCATGGTTGGTGTAGAAGATTTTCTACATAAGGCGTAGTGATGTACACCTTGGTTGCATCTGTTGCAGGAACGCAGCTGCACTACACATTTTTTGGGATCATGAGAGATCACGCACCTGGTGCACTTGCGTATTTCTTGCAACCTTTTAATCCTAGCATTATAAGTAGGATAAACAGAGCATTGGTAGGCGGTATGCCCTTGATTACAAAACAGACACCTCCTTTGTTTGACTTGTTCTCTTTAGTAGACAAGTCATGGGTTATCTCAGGAGACACTGAATAAGTACCTACATTTCCACTTCTTTTCCCAGTGGATGGAGTAGTCTTGGATTTATATTTACTAGACTTATTCAAAGTCGGTTTGGGTTTGACAGAAGTGTCAGTATTAGTTGGTTTAGACTCAGGTTTAATTTTATCATGAGTCTTCAACCTGTTAACCGTTATTCTCAGTCCCTCGAATATTTGATCAAGAGTGAGAAACTCGGTATTACGTATAGTGTGAGCAGAGCTCGGTTAAGACATTTCGAGGTAATTTCCTCTGCAAAAGTAACTTGATTGACCATTCTGAAGCTGGTATATCAACTTTAGTACCTAAGGCCTTTACTAGAGACTCTACTTCTAGTCTGAAGCTTTGAAGTGACTCTGGTCTACTATTTGGTGCATTCAGATCTAGTAATTGGTAATAGAGAGTGGCTATACTTAACTCTTTGTTGCAATAGTTCAACTTCAAAAGTTTTATAGCTTCCTCATAATTACTCTCATTGAGAGTTAGGTTATGTATGACCTTTTTAGCCTCTCCTTTGAGAAGACTAAGCAGGTATGAGAATTTGGAAACCTTGTCAAGAGACTGTTTCTTGTGTATATGAACTTCAAATGAAGTCCAAAAATTGTCCCAATTTTCTGTATCTAATCCTGAAAATGTAGGTAAGTCTAAAGTAGGTAAACGAACCTCTGGTAGTTGGTTATTGAATTGAGACCCTGTGTTACTGGTATTAGATCCAGATTGTTTTGCTAATTTAGCCTGTAAAGTATATCTTGAGTCTCATCTTCATACTGGGAGATACCGTCTACAATTTGACTTACTTCATCAGGATCAGTCTCTGTGGTATTCAGTAGATCAAGATAAGACTGACTGGTAGACCTAACTAGATCAAATTTCAGTTTAGCTACTCTTACTGATGTCTCTAAGTGATCAGAATCAATGGGAGTATCTTTAGATAAGCCCTCAGCCTAGTTAATTAATCTGGTCAAATGACCTTTAAGGCCAATGTAGGTTCTCCTTAATTGTTCAGGAGTAGCCATGTTGGGCTTGGGTCCAAACTTCATGGAATTAGTATATGTATTACTAATGAAGCTTGGGTACTTGTTCATCAGTAGACAAGTAACATTAAATGTAGCCTAATTTAAGGTGGCTAATTTATACTTTACCTCACTTGAGGTTAAATGTACCTACCTAACAACAAATAGCTAGATATTTTGTGCATTGTCTGAACTTCACCATTAGTTCTCGTCTGGTTAGCTCTTCTATATCACCATTAGAGTTAATGGAGATCATCCAGCAATACACAAAATAGATACACAAATAATGAGTACAAGAGAAATATTATGGAGACACTCCAATCAGAGTTATCTCAAATTTAATCCCACCCTGTATAGGGTCAGCACAAATAGTATAATACATACACTACTGACTAGCTCAATTCTAGTCGTGATAATTCCTAACTAAGAACTATCAATTTATTTAGTCTGGGCTTATAGCAAATTCAGCACAATCTCAGCCTAAATTCTACCTAATAAGATTGGTAAAGATTATTGTGGTGCATTAAGGTGAATATAATTGTGCTGTATTTTTGGGTTTTTTGTTTTTGCAAGAGTGCACTTGCACACACAAGTGAAAACAATTATGTACAGTTATGTTTGGCTTGCCAGCCACAGCCGTTTGTGATAGTTGATGGTGTTGATTAGCTTGTCAACCACATGCAACCTAGACTCACCTGACAAGTGTACACCATCTCTGGTCAGATTTTGTCTATAAGGTCTGGCTGTAAATTGGATATAAGTGGCATCCAATCTCACTCGTTTTTTCAGCCTGAAATTTATGTACTTAGCAGCTCTCTGGTAGTATTCTGGTGTTACTCCCCAACGATTATCTTGACTTGGTTGGCGAGGTTCCACTAACGTGAATACTACCGAATTACTGATGAGCTTGAAAGAAGAAATTATGGCTTTAAGGTGTTTGATCACCTCAGCTGGATGACGAGTAGGATGGATGTCATTACCACCTAAGTATATAATGGTTAGATGGTGAGGCCACTCTAACGCAGGTGTTAGTGTGGAATTGTTATAAAAGTTATGAGCTGTTGCCCCTGGTGACCTAAAGATTCTCACTTCTGTGTGAGGTATAGGTCTAAGTGTTGTGGGTAATTGACTGTGTCCCACTAAGGCTACCTTATACATGAGGTGAAAGTAGCAATGTGTTGGTGTGACTTAGACTAACTGATGTGTTACACTGTTGGTTGACACAATTAATTAAATGGTTAGTCTAGTTTACATCACACAAGGATTAGTTATTAATAATTAGTATTTATAATTATAATTTATGTTTATCCAGTTCGAAGGACCATAATGTGGAACATTTGGGGCTTGACTCTATATATTTAAATAGTTAATGTAATGAAAATCATAACGAAGGACCACCCACTTTTATAGTAAAGAGGGAAACTAAGAAATTGTGATCATTAGACAATTCCTAGATGAACCAGTAACTATGGATAAAATACTAGAGAATATGATCACTGATATAATTAATGGGCTGTAGAATTAACTGAATCAAAGCCTCAAACACCTACATTAGGGGGTTATTACTGGAACTCAATACGCCCAGGAATTAGTGTGGTTCGTTCACCAGTCCAATGTATAATAATCTAATCCTATGACTATTTGTAGAATCATTATCTTTATCATCAATGAGAACATAGATTACGAACAAGAAAATTGATCACTATAATAAACACATGTCAATCCAATGAAAACAGAGTTCTGCATGTAAAGAATACAGATAATAGAAATCAAGGAATATTAAAGGAGTCTTAGCTTGAAGACGATTTCCAAGAAGTTAGATACGACTCATCCTCTGATTCTCCTGGACTCGTCATGGAACACTGGGAGATGATTGACACGAGAAATGACAGCTCGGAGAATTCTTCACACACGCTGCAAATCAAATTAAATTCAGTAGCAACAGATTAAGCTGCTAGATCTCTATGTTCAAGAAATTGAGATTAAATAATAAGAATAAATAATGACCTGTAGTTTTTTATTGTCGCACGGCGTCACGACAAGCTACCCAGCTACAACCCTACCCCATAGATGATGCATCAAATAAGGATAAAGGTACTTAGCTAATATGGGCACTGTGTAAGTTAAGGCTTGCCGAAGTTCGCGTCCTAGGTTCCGGCTTCTTAATAAAGGACACGTGGTGTCCAGCCTATCCTAGATATTGACGCGCTCCACTGGCCGATCACGTGGTATTACATAGAACCAAATTTAACAGGTTCTGGCTGAATGTCAAATTAAATCTCTTGACAATTCAGCTTGTTATGTAAAGTGACACTGACACCAGCAAAGTTAATGTCTGTAAAGGTTCTTCACACCTCACAGTGGCGACTTTCTTCTTTGGAGCTCTTGATGGCGTCTACCCTGGTGGCTGGGGTAATGGCGTCTCCCCTCCCCGCTCCGCGTCCCGCGTTTGCTACACAAATTATTTATTGCGGATATTATCATTTCTCGCAGTTGTGATTGAAATGCTCGGATAAGGACGGGTTTATTATTTAGAGGAGTTAAATATTATTATTTGCCTGTTTTAGGATAGTAAACGAACAATGGAGATGAATTAAAGTCTCTCCAGGGCATTCATGCGTGACATTAAATTTATTACTAGATAACAGTTATAACTATAAACTCTCTATTTGGCTTTAGTTGGGAATCAGTTTATCTGTAATTAATTATCACACAGAACACCGTTGTTTATAGAGAATCAAATTCAATTCTCAGACACACTGGATATAAATGTGTTTATTACAATGGAATCTGACGCAATACTGGCGTCGGGTGACGTAAGAATTCTAGCTTTATTGCACAGATGTAATTATTAGTACATGTGAACTCTACGTTGGGTTAATTTTAATCACTACAATGATTAGTAGTTTTAGTAATAATTAATGAGAATACAACAGTGTTGTATTTAGTGTTGGAAATTTCCAACATGGCTTTTGTTGGGGCCACTGATCAGTAACTAGCCATTGGGGTCCATTAAACCACATCTCGGTTTTAACTAATTGTTTTAAAGTCAAACCTCTGGATAAATAGTCAACTGGATTGTCCTTGGTTGGGACATGTCTCAATTTGTAACCAGCAGACAGTTCTCGAATTTCCTTGACTCGTTTGCTGACATAGGGAGTTTTGCTGTTGTCATTTTTACCCACTGTAATTCTGCCTCATTGTCTGACCACACTACTATTTCACTAAACAGAACATTACTGGGTGTTTTGATCAGGCAATGAGCCAGTCTTACACCTACTTATAAGGCAGTTATTCCATTTGGGGTAGTGACCTCCTTTTAATCGAGGCTACCCTTGCCTTAGATGTAAGCAAAAATGATTGTTGGGTATTAACAAGATAGGCTACTGATCCATATGCTTTGCCTGAAGCATCGCAGAACACATGCAAATTTGTGGGTAAATTCAGTCCCAAGGCATTTCGAGGAAATTGTAGACTACTAAGTTTTTTTGTAATCAGGAATCAACTGCTGCCATTTTTCTTGGAGATCCTCCGGCAACGTTTCATCCCACCTCAAATTCCTTTGCCAGCACTCCTGCATAAGGAGTTTACCCTTAATTAGAATAGGACTGAGTAGGCCTAAAGAGTCAAATGGCTTGCTGACATGGGAGAGTAGTTTTCTCATGGTTAGGGGTGTATGGTTGATTTCCACCGACCTAACATTTAATTTGTCTGTGGAGGTATTCCACTCATACCTATGACTTTCAATTTGTGAGGTACCTTATAATCAGGGAATTCTTCCTCGACTATCTGGTTTAGTTTTTTATTATTTGAGGCCCACAACTGTAAGGGCATATTGGCTCCTAACAGTTCACGATTAGCCTCATGGTAGATTTCCACTAGTTTATTTTTATCATTATTGGTTCCTTGAAAATTGTCAACGTATAAATTGTTGCTAATCTCAGCCTTGTAAGAGCTATTAGACTTCTTAAGATGGGTATCCAGAGTAGCCTGGAGTAAGAATGGTGAAGATGTCGCTCCGAACAGTACTGAGGCAAACCTATAAGTGATAACACCGCTATTAGGATCCTGTGGATCTTTCACCCAGAGAAATTTAGTAAAATCACGATCTGTCTCTTGTAAGCCTACTCTTAAAAAGGCTTTACTAATGTCGGCCGAATAGGCGAAAACACCAGAGCGAAATCGTAACAAGACATCTTGTAGTCTGTAGGTTAGGCTAGGTCCAGTTTGTAGACAATCATTTAATGACACGCTGTTTGCCTTTAATTTGGCACTACAGTTGAATACAATCCTGATTGGTGTCGTAACTGAATCTTTCAGGATAGCATGATATGGCAAGTAATGGTCTGATTTATGGTTGTCTTCTTCAACAACTTCTATGAACTTGTTAGTAAGTTGTTACTGTATCAGATCATGATACAGATGTAATTTATCTGGTTGCTTCCGTTGTCTAGTTAACTGAGAATTTAATTGGGTTGAGGCCATGAAATAATTTACTGGAAGCTGTGGGTGGTCCAGCTTCCACGGGAGTCTCACCCAATATTGATTATCTTGGAAAATAACAGTATCTAGATATTGTTGATAAGTCCATGTGTCATCTGGACTGGGTTGATCAAGGACTATGCCCAAGGTGTCCAAATCCCATAATTTGTGAACAAGGAGATTGGACTCATCATCCTCGGTTTTCGTATCTGACATGTAGTGGTGACTGTTCTATGCCTAGTCACGCCACTATTGAATTAGTTTATTGATTACTAGTTATTCTAGTAGATTTAGAATGTTGTTGGATCAACACCGGTCCTGTGAGTAATTTACCCCCAGCTGACAGTAACAAGTTTACACCTCGTGTCCTGGTACATCCGGTAATAAATCTATAGTAGTAGTCAGCTCCAATAAGAATACCTACATCATTGAGACAGTCTGTATTTATTTTATGATTTGTTAGCCTAATACCACTGCGTTTAAGAAATTTGACTGTTTGAGCAAGACCTGTAACATGTAAATCTGAGGGGATCTTGTCAACGACTATGGCTTGAATTGGGCTGGTGCAGCCTCCTAAACGTACCAAGACTTTAACAACCTGGTAGTCACGAGGTTCACTGTTGGTTAGGAATCCAGAGATATTCAAATTCACTCGAGTGATAGGCTTCAGTTTCAACTGATCAACTAACTGTTGAGAAATAAAGGTTTACTGTGAACCTTGGTCAAAGAGACCACGAGTGGAAATCCTAGATCCCTTGGTAATTAATTTTAACTGAGCTGTTGGTAACGTACTTGTGTTATTCGACTCTGTTGCAAGTACACTTATGTCCTGATGCACCTTGCAATACTGTACAGATGTAAATTTTGTAGTCTTTTTATGAGGATTAGTTGATCTTGATTGATCACTACCACACAAGGAGTAATGGTGTTTATCCTTGTTTCACATGTTGCACATACGTAAGGAGACAGTACAGCTATTGGGGTCATGAGGACCCATGTACTTTGTGCATCGGTGTAATTCTTGCAAACGATGAATTCGTGAATTATGGTCTGGATAAGTACTACACTTATAAGTAAAATGTTCATTATTGCAGAACAAACACTTCTTCATTATAGGAGAAGTGGTAGGAGTGGTGCTCACTACTGGGGTTGAAGGGTTCACTGTGGATTTACTTACATTTCCAGATTTCCATTTAAGAGAGGGTTTGTTGAAAGTTGGTTTTACTACAGTAGTTGCAGTACGTTGAGGTTTGTGATGAGAATTAGTAGAGGAGTTTGAAACACTCTTCCCATCATGATTGGCTCTTTTTCTTTTGACTAGGGGTATGTAAACCTTCTGTGATTTCATTCATGGTCAGAGAGGTTTTATTGTACATAGTACACAATTTGTCTAAAGTTTCTCTCGATAATTTACGCCTTACAACTACCTTTGTCTTCCATTCAGCAGTCTGAATTTGGACTTTAAGGCTTAAGGCCTTGAGTAGAGACTCTAGTTCTAGTCTGAAAGTTTGGAGAGAATCTGTTGAATTATTAGCAGTTGGTAAATCCAACAATTTTTGGACTATAATAGTAATAGTCCTTTCCTTGTTATCGTAGTTGCTCTTAAGCAATTGAACAGCTAGGTCGTAACCATCACTGGTCAGTGTTATGTTAAAGATTACTTTCAAGGCTTCGTCTCGTAACAAACCTTGTAAATAAGTGAACTTGGTTGTTTTGGGGATGTTGGTTTTGGAGTCTACTGCATCCACAAATTTACTCCAGAAATCATCCCAACTCTCATTCTCTTTACCAGAGAATGCGGGTATACTGATCTGAGGTAATTCGACATCAAGATCTGGATGTTAAGTAGAGGCTGTTGTAAATTAGTTTTTAGCAATCTGCTTTTTGAAGGGGTTGAAGTTTAACCTGTACATCATCTTCGTACTGGACAAAATTATTTACAATATCATCAAGTTCAGTTTTACCTATTGAGCTTTTGTAAAGTTCTGACAAGTACAGATTCATATGTTGCTTAATTTGCTCGAATTTACTTTCGGCAACTTGAAGGATGTTCTCTAGTTCAATGTACTCAACAAGTGACTGTTGTGACACATTTTGACACATGGTAATCTGTCGGGTCAAGTGACCTTTTAGACCGGAAAGGGTCTTTTTCATTCTGTCAGCCGCTTCCATCTTGCTGGGTAAGGGCTGATCTGATAGTAAATAGTGGTTACCGATGTAACTGGGATATTGGCTCTTTCAATGGAGCTCAATATCAATATAATAGCCACAGAAGAATATCATATTCATATATTTCATATTTGAATAGACTATACTACCTCGTTTAGAGGTTAATTGTCCTACCTAACAATGGATAGCTAATATTTGAGTAGTACTTTAATGTCACTATTGCAGTTTCGTCCGGTTAGCTCTTCAATTATGACCATTCGATCCAACAGTGAACATCCAGTAGCACTCAAAAAATACACAAAATAATATGATAAATACACAATATATGTTTTGTGAATCCCACCTTAAATTAGGGTCAGCACTAATCTGAATAATATGTATGTACACCAGCACTGTCTAGGACGGTACTCGCTAAATAATTCCTACTTAGAAATGACTAAATAGTTTAGGCTGCATTGGTACAACCATTAGTACAATTTGCACTCATTTGTCTCAATACGGCCCAAGGTTTTTTCCTCTGGTCAATTATTTTTAGAACTCACTCTGCCCCATTTGTATAGGCTATCAGGCTGAGGGCCTTGATCATTGATTTTACCTCCAGCTTGAAGACTTGGAGTGAATCAGCTGAAGACTCCAGTGAGGGGTAAGTGCAACAGTTCATGAACTAAATGTGATGTTCTTGCTTCTGGATCAGCATAATTATCCTTGAAGAGTTGTACTGCCAGGATCATAGCCATCATTAGTTAATCTCAGATGGGATACTACTGTTTTAGCCTCACCTGATAATAGGCCATGCAAATAAAAGAATTTACTACTCTTAAGTAAAGATTGTTTTGAGTCCACAAGGTCTACGAATTTGTCCCAAAATTCCTCCCAATCTCTTCATCTTTTCCCGAGAAAGTGGGTAAATTCATTGGGTTGAATGAATTAGATGAAATTAATTAGTAAAAAAATGCCCACTGGATGGGGGGCGGGTGATACTAGCTCTCCACATATGTCAGTTGCTTAATTTAGAAACTGTATTTGTGGTCGATCTTGAACCCATTTATGATGTGGCGACTTATACTGAATTTTGTAACTAGCTCATCAAGTTACAATAATTTGCAAGTTGCAAGTTACAATCTTGATGAGCTAGTTACAAAATTCAGTATAAGTCGCCACACCATAAATGGGTTCAAGATCGACCACAAATACAGTTTCTAAATTAAGCAACTGACATATGTGGAGAGCTAGTATCACAATTGGTGTTTGTCCGCACACCGCCCCCCATCCAGTGGGCAGCTGTGGATAGGTTACAGTCACTTAGTTACTACCAACAGTTTGCATACTGGGGGATATTTGGCTAAAATTTCTGGTAGCAGATCATTTTGGATGAAAAAATTACACATTGCTGGCACATTAGTTATAGAATTGTCTCTGAATTCACGTATCTTTTCGCACCACAGCAACACATGTTATACTAAATATGTTACAATTCCATTTCAGTGTTTCCGGTTGCACTGACAAATTGAATTTTCGTACATTTCGATTTATTTTCATTTTGATATAATTATTTTGTGTGACGTTGCTTTGGAATTGCTGTGATTTTTTCCATACTATTCATTTTGTGAGTATACGTATAGATGCCACACCTGTGACAGGTAAAACATACTTTTTTGAAAAACAGCGCCATCTGTTGCACATAAGAGCAGAACATGCTATTCTAAATAAGTTACGCTTCCATTTCAATGTTTCTGATTTCATTGGTAAATTGTATTTTCTTAGATTTCGATTTATTTTAATTTTGATTTAATTACTTTGTGTGACATTGCATTGGAGTTGTGCTGTGTTGTTTACCATATCGTTCATTTCATGAGTATATTTTTATTTTCATTGTTTTTCACTTCGTTTTTAACTGTTTTTCTTATATATCAGTGATGAGCATGATGGCTGGGCGCCTGACAGCTGAGTGGACAGCACCTCGGATTCGTGGTCCTGAGGTTCTGGGTTCGATCACCAGTGGAGACTGAGACAAATGGGCAAAATGTTTCTTTCACCCTGATGCCCCTGTTACCTAGCAGTAAATAGGTACCTGCGATTTAAACAGCTGCTATGGGCTGCTTCTCGGGGGGTGTGTAACAAAATGGAGGCCTGGTCAAGGGCTGGGCCACTGGAACACTAAGCCCCGAAATCATTTCACGATACCCTCAAGATGGGAACATCAGATCATTTGATGTTCCCAATTTTCTGATGAGAAAAATGAGATCATTTGGGAATGCATCGGACGAGGGAGTGAGGAATGGTGGGGAGGACGAGGGGACAGGAGAGGGGAGTAATGTTGGGAAGACGAGGGGACAGGAGAGAAGGGTAATGTTGGGAGGATGTGGGGACAGGGAAGTTGGGGATGGTGGGGACGAGGGGGCAAGGGAACCATCTCCCACTCAACAGCTGAGTGGGAGATGGTGGGGAGGACGAGACGACGGTTGATTAGGAAATGGTTAGGAGGACGTGGGGACGGTGGAAAGGGGAATGGTGGGGGAGTACAAAGGGATTGGGGCAGAAGGGGGGGATTATGGTGGGGAGTATGAGGGAACGAGGGAGTGAGGCATGATTGGGAGGACAAGAAGATGTGGGAGAGGGGGGGAGGTAATGGTGGGGAGCATTCCTCTCAAGCAACGGACATGCGTTGCTGAGCCACAGCAATGTGTGGCTGGGTATCTTCTTGAGGTTATCTTGAGATGGTTTCTGGGCTTAGTGTCCCCGCAGCCCGGTCCTCAACCAGGCCTCCACCCCCAGGAAGCAGCCTGTAGCAGGTTTTTAACTCCCAGGGGTACCAATTTACTGCTAGGTAACAGGGGCATCAGGGTGAAAAACATTTTGCTCGTTTGTCTCTGCCTCTACCTGGGATTGAAACCGGAACCTCAGGACTACGAATCCGAAGCGTTGTCCACCCAGCTGTTAGGCGGGTACAGCTAATATAAAATATGAAAGAAATATAAACACAGGTGAATTATTTACGTTAAGCAAAATAAAAGTGCAAATTAATATAATATACAAAAGCTGTACGCATCTACTGTTTCCTGGAGAGGCGACAGTATATGTTACTGATTGAGAGCACAATGTGTATACTGAGGACTGGCCATCGGTGAGCTGCTTATATACGGGCCAAGCCAGCATAGATGGCGCTGATGTTGCAGGTAACTATCGGCCAGCAGTCTTGAACAAGCAGTTAGTGGCTGGTCGACCGGCGAGTGGCGCTGTCCCCAGACAGCAAGCGTCCAGGTGTCTCGGGTACTAGAAGGTGGAGGGAGGAGGGGTGTCTTGTCTTCTGAGCAAGCATTATTGTTGTCGTTAATGTTGATTCCTTATATTGGTGAATGCAGATATGTTGGAGAATAGGCGGTAAAGTGAACAGGCAGGATCTTCTGCCCAAGCAGGAGATTACCATAACAATATATCCACTCGTGGGAGGAAAGGGGGACGGACACGTGATGAGCAACGTCCTACACTTCAACCAATTTTAACGTGGATCACGATATTTGAGCCAGCCAAAACTTGACCTATGTAGAATACCTGAATGAATATGTAAGAATACCAGTATGAATACCTGCTGAAGGCCCCGGAAGTGACAAGCTGAACCGTATCTCCCCCATTCCAACAAAATCAACATAGAAAGGTGAGTTGTTTGGACTTTGGGGATAGCGAGGTAGGGACAGTGTATGGGTGAGGGGAGGGTCGCCGTCGTCATTCCAGTGCCTCCACACACCAGCCCCCCAGGTGGGGAAATGATGGGGGAGGTTCTCAAGCAGCCTACAGTGATATTAGTCCAAAGATAGTTCGTTCCCAATCAAATTCGGTGAGTGTAGTGTTTAAACAAAGTGCTGTAGTGATTGCCCAGAGTGTTGAAAGTGTGTAATAAGTGTGACGGTGACATCTCTCGTGTGCCGCCTCCATTACCCATGCCCCCCCCCCCCCCCAGCACCGCCTACTCCCATCTTCTCCCACCCCGCTACCTGCACCTGACCCAGCCGCCCATCAATACACAGATTACCCATACACGGTGCCCAGACCATACTCAATTCCCCAGGAGGGTAATGCTTCCCTTGTTACACTCCATTCCGGAAGGAAAGGGTGCATTCAGTGGGTAGCCCGTCGTCAGGACACCTAGGTATGGCGCATGTTGCACCTGACACGCAGCCGCTTTCCAGCCAAGAGGGGGAACGTCCAATTGGAACGTGTTGAGTGTGTGTGACAGACGGTTTCGTCTTATTTCTGATAGAACTGTCCGCCAACATTTTGTCAATGCAGGTCGTTGTCTAGGGTCTAGATGCCCGCCCCGGGGCAGTGACAATAGACAACCTGCTGCAGGAACGAGGAACAATACCTCTCTCAACTTTATTTCAGCCGACAATCTGCCTGAAGCAGTCAAAGCAACGTCCACGAGGACTTTGCCCCACATCCCCAAAGCTGCCCATCACCAAGCAGCTACCAAACTCACCAGTCTGCTGACAAAGGTCAACAATGCTCCTAGAACCATTGGAGCATGGCACAATCTCCTACTATTTTTTAATGTATGCCTAGCATTACCGCCAAGGAGAGACAAGTCATTAGCTACTTCAATATTTAGGGCTCTTAATGAATTCCCCAGGGAAGGCAACTTGGTCCGCCTTCCCCTTCGTGCCAAGAACACCAGCCGTAGGACGACTAACAATAGCTCACCGGAGAACAACAAAATGAGAGCACAGATCACTAGGAAAATACAAGAGGGCAATACCTCAGGTGCAATCAGAATCATAACCAGTGATGACACTATTGCTCCCAGGAACGCAACGACAGCACAGGCTCTACAATACAAGCACTAATATTGAGCTCCAGACAGTAGCAGGGATCCCCAGGAAAACAATACTGGCATAGAACCCTTGATTATCAGACGAGAGTCTGAGGTGTACAAAGCAGCCATATCTTTCCCAACATGTTCAGCAAGGGGCTTTACAGGCCTAAGATTCCATCACATGAAACAAATGCTGAACCCGTGCTTAGAGATGCCGCAAATGACCTTCTAGTGGAACTTACCTGATTCTCCAACATGTTTTTGGCTGGCGGCGTCCCAGAGGACATCAGGCCTCTCTTTAATGAAGCAGTACTCTATGCTCTAAAGAAGAAGGATAGGAGAATCATGCCCATTGCCGTTGGCAACACCCCCCGACGCCTCGCAGCTAAGGCTGCCGTGAGATCTATCAGCCAGGAAACAGCCACCTTATTGAAACCTAATCTGCTCGGGTTTGGATCCCACTAGGCTGTGAAGCTGCTGCACATGCAGTGCGGGCTTACATTGTTGTTCCCTCGGACCAGAAGGCACTAGTAAAGCTTGATTTTAAAAATGCTTTAAATCAAGTCAGAAGAGACGCTGTCCTCAGGGCTGTGCACAATCATTTCCGTCCCCTTTATCCATTCATTTGATCGTGCTACGGTGCGGACTAAACTTTTTGGGGAGCATGAAATAGACTCCTGTGAAGGTGTCCAAGGAGGTGATCCCTTAGGTCCCGTCCTTTTCTGCTTAGCTATCAAAGAAGTCACTGATAGGCTGACAAGCGAGATAAACATATGGTTCCTGGATGATGGCACTCTCGCCAGCACCCTGGATACCATTTTGGAGGATAAAAGGAAAATCCAGGAGCAAGAAGCAGCCTTTGGCCTAATTCTCAATGCTTCCAAATGCGAAATAGTCTCCTGCAACCCAGACATCACTGGCCAAATGAAATGAAATATGTTCTTTGAGACATTCTCGTTGTCGAGCCACCTGACTGTACCCTCCTGGGTGCCCCCAATGGCCCGCAAGCAATCGAGGAGGTCTTGGATGCAAAAATCAATGATCTAAGGAGAACGCTGGACATGATCGACAAGATTGATACCCATGATACTCTCTTCCTCTTCACAAGATGCCTATCTCTCCCTAAGTTGACATACTCTCTGAGGTGTTCTTCATCTTTCAACAGCCCTAAATTAGATGTGTATGACACCCTTCTGAGGTCCATGCTGGTGAAAGTCCTGAACCTGAACCTGAATTCTAAGGACATAAATACTTCGTTTCAGATTTCTACGGATTATGGTTTGTATGGGCAGTTCAGATTTTGTATGTGTGGAGACATAAGCCATCTGGTTACACTAGCAGAGGGCAGTTTAAATAATTCACCTGTATAATCATAGGAAATGGGTTCCCACAGCCCAAGTTTAGCTGTTGAGCGTGGCAGGTTGCAGCATGGATCGTGTGTGACCGAACCATCGTTCACAGTTTGACAACCCTTTCCTCCCTCTCCCAGTCACGTCAGTGAAGTTCACAGTTCACCCAGTGAGATGCGATTGTATGGATGAGACTACATTCTGACTGTTGGTCTGTGGGAATGTTTTTAACTTTAGTGATGTGAGGCTTAAGTTGAGCGATGTCGCCTTGAGCTCCCTCTGGTCATTTTCGGTGAAGCTGCGAGTTAAACAGGAGAGGTGCTCTCCTCGGCTCCTGAGCACCGTCACCCTCAACAGTTACAGGTGCTAACTCCAGATGCATCCAATGAGAGACAATTCGGAACCATTGAGACGACTTTCCATTCATCGACGTCTGAGACGAAGCTAGTGTATGTATATGTGGTGTAACTTTTGGTAAGTACTCTGTAATTGTTTGCATACGCTAATGACTAATGAGTTTGGTGAATGTTCTTGACTCTGCTTGGTGTGGCCATTTATAGTGAGAAATCCCACGGAGTTCTAACTCTTGATTATGTGCATGTTTGTGTATGTATTTGCAACTCATGTCAATCATTATGTGCATGGAAATAATTTATCGGGCATCACTTTGAGCTCCACATTGTCCCTTGCATACGGCAGTGGTCTTTAAACAGCCGTTACTGCTGGAGATGTTCATATTAAGAAGGTTAAGGTTGAGTTCCATTACGTCACCTGGGAATCGTCCAAGAGATGATACTGTGTGTTGATTTGCTTACGAAATCTCCTAAAGTAGAGACAATTATCCCCATTTACATGTACATGTACATTTTTATTTTGTGTTTTAATTCAGAGAATAAATTTGTATGTTACGCACGTGGTGTATGTATTGCAAACTACCGAATCGGTCCCAATCGATCCTGCGCCTATGTATTAACCTTATCAAAAATAAATTGTTTCTGATGAGCTGATCACTCTGGTCTCCGTGCACCAGCAGGTAGAGATCAGTTACTACCTATATCTGTCAAGATCTTTTCAAGCTCTATGCATTTTACGTTGTTGATAACACCTGTGTTATCTGCTTGCACATCTGTCCTAGCCAGCAGCACAAAATGTATTCCCACAGACCACAGACAGAAAGAACCTAGTAACACATCTGGAGAGAAGGGACTTCGTGACAACCCATCAACATGGGTTAAGGGAGGGTAAATCTTGCCTTACAGGCTTGATAGAATTCTGCGATCAGGTGACAAAAGGTTAAGCAAGAAAGAGAAGGATGGACGGACTGTATTTTTTTTAATTGTCGGAAAGCCTTTGACACAGTACCCCATAAAAGGCTGATGCATAAGCTGGAGAAACAGACAGGAGTAACAGGTAGGGCGCTCCAATGGATAAGGGAGTACCTAAGCAATAGAAAGCAGAGAGTTACAGTGAGGGGTGAGACCTCAGATTGGTGTGAAGTCACCCAGTGGAGTCCCAAAGGGCTCTGTACTCGGACCTATCCTGTTTCTGATATACGTAAATGATCTCCTAGAGGGTATTTACTCATTCCTCTCAATGTTTGCTGACGACGCCAAAATTATGAGAAGGATTAAGACAGAGAAGGGCAGCTTGAGGCTTCAAGACGACCTAGACAAGCTGCAGGATTGGTCGAACAAATGGTTGTTAGAGTTTAACCCAAACAAATATAATGTAAAGAAGATAGGTGTAGGGAGCAGGAGACCAGATACAAGGTATCATTTGGGAGATGAAATACTTCAAGAGTCTGAGAGAGAGAGAAAGACCTGGGGGGTTGATATCACGCCAGACTTGTTCTCTGAAGCTCATATCAAGAGGATAACATCAGCGGCATATACCAGGTTGGCTAACATAAGAACGCCCTTTAGAAACTTGTGTAAAGAATCCTTCAGAACTTTGTATACCACATATGTCAGACCAATCCTGGTGTATGCGGCTCCAGCATAGAGTCCATATCTAGTCAAGCATAAGACTAAACTGGAAAAGGTTCAAAGATTTGCCACCAGACTAGTACCCGAACTGGAGGGTATGAGTTACGAGGAGAGAATACAGGAATTAAGCTTCACGTCACTGGGAGATAGAAGAGTTAGAGGGGACATCCCAGGAAACACAGACCGAAACTGTCTCTATGTTCCGCTTGTTACAACTTGTAATAAAGTTGTTACATCTTGGCTTAACGTGTTTATGACGTATTAGAACGTTGTTACAACTTGCTATATTGGTTGTTATAACTGGTGCGGAGGTGTTAAAACTTGTTCGAACGTTGTACCAACGTCGTAGTTTAGGTGTGTGTTTGGCGGGATGATCACCACATACAAGATTCTCAGAGGAATTGATAGGGTAGATAAAAACAGGCTATTTACCACAAGGGGAACACGCACTAGGGGACACAGGTGGAAATTGGGTGCCCAAATGAGCCATAGAGACGATAGAAAGAATTTTTTCAGTGTCAGAGTAGTAGACAAATGGAATGCATTAGGAAGTGATGTGGCTGACTCCATACACAGCTTCAAGGGTAAATATGATAGAGCCCAGTAGGCTCAGGAACCTGTACATTAGTTGATTGACAGTTGAGAGGCAGGACCAAAGAACCAGAGCTCAACCCCCGCAAGCCCAATTAGGTAAATTAGGTAAGGTAAGTACAGTGGGGGTCCAACATTAATGTAATCTCAGAGAGGTATGAACGTTTATCCACTTGTGCATTTCAATATTTACAGTAAAGTAACACCCATACTCACCATTACCGCCAAATAAAGCAGCCTTAATACTCACCATTCCAAATACCGCTCTAGAGAGGAGCTGAAAAAAAAGAAAATATTTTCAATTTGAAAACATTCACTTTCAACGTGTGTTTTAACAAAACCTACAGTATTAAACACTGTAATTATTTATCTCACTTATCATTCTCCATCACCATCCTCAGAACTGTAAACTTGCTTCCTGTCTTGATGAGAACTAAATCATTAAACGACTGAGCTTCCACTTTGAGAATCTCCAGAACAGACTTAATGGAAGTCAACTCTTTAATACGAGTTACATCAGAAATAATAAGTGATTACGTTACTCTCCTAAAAACACTAATAACGAAAGATGATGACACACTGAAGTTATTCAAATTCTACAGGAAAACAATTAACAAAAAAGATATTCATACTTTTCCTTTCACCATCAAAATTGTATGAAACAAAAAATAATCACTAGATTTTTTTTCTCAGAGTTTACAATATGCAGGTAACAATGCCTTTACATTCAGTATTGTTATGATCTCAGGCTACAGGATAAACGAGTCTCCCCCTGAGAGTTATTCTGCCAAGCCTGACCCAACTAAGAGGTCAAGGAGATATAGACCTAAATATATATATATATATATATATATATATATATATATATATATATATATATGTCGTACCTAGTAGCCAGAACTCACTTCTCAGCCTACTATGCAAGGCCCGATTTGCCTAATAAGCCAAGTTTTCATGAATTAATGTTTTTTCGTCTACCTAACCAACCTAACCTAACCTAACCTAGCTTTTTTTGGCTACCTAACCTAACCTTACCTATATATATAGGTTAGGTTAGGTTAGGTAGGGTTGGTTAGGTTCGGTCATATATCTACTTTAATTTTAACTCCAATAAAAAAAAATTGACCTCATACATAGTGAAAAGGGTAGCTTTATCATTTCATAAGAAAAAAATTATAGTAAATTTATTAATTCAGGAAAACTTGGCTTATTAGGCAAATCGGGCCTTGAATAGTAGGCTGAGAAGTGAGTTCTGGCTACTAGGTACGACATATATATATATATATATATATATATATATATATATATATATATATATATATATATATATATATATATATATATATATATATATATGCAATTGACGATCACAAAACACTGATCATTTTATGCGGAAAATCCACAGAGAAATATGAAATGAGGTGAACGTTTCGGCTTGTTAAAGCCTTTGTCAACACGCGACTGACAAACTGTCAGACAGACTGACAGTCAGTCTGGTGTTGACAAAGGCTTTAACAAGCCGAAACGTTCACCTCATTTCATGTTTCTCTGTGGATTTTCCGCATAAAATGATCAGTGTTTTGTGATCGTCAATTGCATATATATATATATATATATATATATATATATATATATATATATATATATATATATATATATATATATATATATATATATATATATATATATATATATGTCGTACCTAGTAGCCAGAACGCACTTCTCAGCCTACTATGCAATGCCCGATTTGCCTAATAACCCAAGTTTTCATGAATTAATATATTTTCTCTAATTTTTTCTTATGAAATGATAAAGCTACCCATTTCATTATGTATGAGGTCATTTTTTTTTTATTGGAGTTAAAATTAAAGTACATATATGACCGAACCTAACCAACCCTACCTAACCTAACCTAACCTATCTTTATAGGTTTGGTTAGGTTAGGTAGCCGAAAAAGTTAGGTTAGGTTAGGTTAGGTAGGTTAGGTAGTCGAAAAGCAATTAATTCATGAAAACTTGGCTTATTAGGCAAATTGGGCCTTGCATAGTAGGCTCAGAAGTGAGTTCTGGCTACTAGGTACGACATATATATATATATATATATATATATATATATATATATATATATATATATATATATATATATATATATTATTAAATATGACCGAAAAAGTAAGATTAATAATTCTAACACGAATTTTCTCAATCTTTCGTACATTATGCTTCACTGTTGGAGGTAAATCAAAAATCACTTCTCCAAAATTCACTTCATCACTTCATCCATTCACTTCAATCACTTCACTTCAAATCACTTCATCCATTCTTAAAAAAGACGAATATCTGGCGAAAATGAACATCATACTCTCTGACCAAACTAAGTTCCAAAGGGTAACGAAGGACACTACAGCCGAATTAAAAGCAAAGGTCAACAAACTGATCGAAACTGTGAACGCCAAGAAATCCGGACTCCACCTGCCAAAGATCATTGGGGAATATAAACCTGGATATGCGTATGGAAATGTCAAGACGCACAAGCCTGGAAACCCACTTCGGCCAATCATTAGCCAGATACCCACACCCACGTACAGATTGGCGAAGCGACTCAACGGCCTGCTGACTCCTTATGTTCCTTGCGCCTTCAGCCTGAAGTCTCCAAAGGAATTTGTGGACTTACTGCGGGGCGCACGGGCCACAGGGATAAGAGCCTCGTTGGACGTAGAATCGCTGTTTACCAACGTACCTGTGGACGAGACAATCGGAATGATAGCCGACAGAGTGTATCGTGATCCAGCCTGTACTCCTCTTGACATGCCAGAAAGTATTCTGAGGAAACTACTCCAAGCTTGTACTAAAGAGGCACCCTTCTTGAGCCCGGATGGGCACATGTATAAGCAAGTAGATGGGGTCGCCATGGGTTCTCCCCTAGGTGTCCTGTTTGCAAACTTCTACATGGGTACCATCGAGCAAAAAGTCTTAGTCGACATGAACTTGAAACCGGCCTTATACTGCAGGTATGTTGACGACATTTTTACACAGGTACCTGATGTCAGACATCTGCAGGAGCTGAAGGAGGCATTTGAGCAGAGTTCCGTGCTGCGTTTCACTTACGAGATGGAAAAGGATGGGAAGCTGCCTTTTCTAGATGTAACAGTCATGGAAAAGGGCGGAGGTTTCCACACTGCAGTCTACACAAAGGAAACAAACATAGGAATGTGCCTAAATGCCAACAGCGACTGCCCTGACAGGTACAAGAGGAGTGTTGTTAACGCATACGTCGACCGTGCTCTCAGCCACAGCTCAGAATGGAAGCAAGTCGACGAAGAACTCTGTAGGGTAAGGCAGGTTCTAGTCAATAACGACTTCTCCAATGGTTTCATCGAAGACATCATAAGAAGGAAAGTGAAAAGCCATGCAACCTCCGAAGAGACAACTAACACAACACCTATACCCCCTATTAGACTATTTTACAGGAACTTCTTTTCCACAGCTCATAAAACAGAGGAAAGGGTCCTGAAAGATATTGTTAATAGAAACGTTATCCCTACAGACAAAAATCAGAGGATACAACTGACGATTTACTATAAAACCAGAAAAACGGCCAGCCTACTCATGAGAAACTCTCCAGACACGAAACAGAACGCTTTAAAAGAGACTAACGTCGTCTATGCCTTCAAATGCCCACTTGGGGACTGTAAGCTCCAAAAAACCCAGTATATAGGCAAGACAACAACATCTCTTTCTAGGCGTTTAACGATGCATAAACAACAGGGCTCCATTAAGGAACATATAATCTCTTCCCATAACCAAACCATCGCCAGAGAAATCCTAGTAAACAACACAGAAATCATCGATAGATACAGCGATAGCAGGCGGCTTGACGTTTGCGAGGCACTACACATCAAGAAGTCAACACCAGCAATCAACAGCCAATTATTGCACAACTATATTCTACCCACCTCAAGACTCCGCTCCAATATAGAAGCATCAAGAAATATGGACCAATAGGCTTTCTACAAACACTTCTATTCAATACCCATTGTTTCTGTTCTGTCTTGTGTTGATACTTTTAATACCCTATTAATATCCTCTAGTGTTCTGTCTTGTGTTAGTGCCACATCATCCTTCCCACCTCACTCAAATGTAATGCCACATCACCCTTCCCACCTCACTCAAATGTAGATATAAAATCAGGGAAACGCAAGTTCTAATCAGTTGTGTATTTGTGAAGTCTTTGAAAATGTAATAAGTTTTACGAAACGCGCCCGTGTCGCGCCAGACTAGAAATAAAAATGAATTTTGGAGAAGTGATTTTTGATTTACCTCCAACAGTGAAGCATAATGTACGAAAGATTGAGAAAATTCGTGTTAGAATTATTAATCTTACTTTTTCGGTCATATTTAATAATATATGTCTACAGGAAAGACTGCTACCATAATATACTAATATATATATATATATGTCGTACCTAGTAGCCAGAACGCACTTTTTGGCCTACTATGCAAGGCCCGATTTGCCTAATAAGCCAAGTTTTCCTGAATTAATATATTTTCTCTAATTTTTTTCTTATGAAATGATAAAACTACCAATTTCATTATGTATGAGGTCAATTTTTTTTTATTGGAGTTAAAATTAACGTAGATATATGACCGAACCTAACCAACCCTACCTAACCTAACCTATCTTTATAGGTTAGGTTAGGTTAGGTAGCCGAAAAAGTTAGGTTAGGTTAGGTTAGGTAGGTTAGGTAGTCGAAAAACAATTAATTCATGAAAACTTGGCTTATTAGGCAAATCGGGCCTTGCATAGTAGGCTGAGAAGGGCGTTCTGGCTACTAGGTACGACATATATATATATATATATATATATATATATATATATATATATATATATATATATATATATATATATATATATATATATATATGTCGTACCTAGTAGCCAGAACGCCCTTCTCAGCCTACTATGCAAGGCCCGATTTGCCTAATAAGCCAAGTTTTCATGAATTAATTGTTTTTCGACTACCTAACCTACCTAACCTAACCTAACCTAACTTTTTCGGCTACCTAACCTAACCTAACCTATAAAGATAGGTTAGGTTAGGTAGGGTTGGTTAGGTTCGGTCATATATCTACGTTAATTTTAACTCCAATAAAAAAAAATTGACCTCATACATAATGAAATTTGTAGTTTTATCATTTCATAAGAAAAAAATTAGAGAAAATATATTAATTCAGGAAAACTTGGCTTATTAGGCAAATCGGGCCTTGCATAGTAGGCCAAAAAGTGCGTTCTGGCTACTAGGTACGACATATATATATATATATATATATATATATATATATATATATATATATATATATATATATATATATATATATATATAATTAGTTTTTAATTAATAAAATTAATTTTGTAACAAAGTTCAAATAAAGTAAATATATATGTGTACATACAAAAGAATGGGGGTGGTAGGAGAAGATAATATTAGTGTTCAGTGAGAAACCACAAGGTCTCCTCTGAATACTTTTTATTTTCTTCTCCGAGGCTATGGGTCCCCACATTGGCACCAGAGGTGGTACCCTCACAAACTTTAAAAAAAAAAAAAAAAAAAAAAATATATATATATATATATATATATATATATATATATATATATATATATATATATATATATATATATATATATATATATATATATATATATATATATATATATATATATATATAGGAAGTACCACCTCTAGCTGGAAGAAGGGGGACCCATAGCCTCGGAGGAAACCACGCATAACGCATTAGAGGGAATGTTTAGATCCCCTCCAATACAGTTTCTGTGTGCTTTTCTCCTACCACCCCCTTCCTTGAATATTTTTTGTGCTTTATTATGCATTTGATGGTTACAAGATATACATGGGTTGATACAAAAATAATAATGCAAAAAGGTGCTTAAAGGTTATGGATCTCTTGAAGAACACAACAATGGGAAACATTGATGAATGTCACAGACGGGTTCGATCATTGTTGCAAGTCAAACACTTCTTCGAATTCCTCTGAAGTTGGACTAGTGCCCAAGACGCAACAGGCATTTCCCCTCTGAATCGCAACACTGAGGCGCTGGAACAAGAAACTTTTTGCTCTCTGGTCTTTTGTAGCGCTGATCAATTTGTCCCCCAATTCCTTCAGGAACTTCAATGCACATTTTCCCCACGAACCGAGGGTCTCCGAGCCGATCGGAACAAAGCTGTAGCAGTGTGCTAGACCTCTGTATTTAATAATTTTCTGCGATTCCCTGAAAGAAGCAGCACCACCGCTTTCACGTGTGCTGTAGTGGAGGTAGGTACTGGCCAGTGTGGCAGCGCACGTGTAGTCCCATACCACTTGCTTACCATCCTTCCAAGGTAGCAAGGTGACCCCATCAGGGCGCTTCTGAGGGTCGTTAGGTCTGGATAAGTGTGGTTCTCTTTGTGCCGGGCAGCGGGCTGTGGCGAGGCTCCTCTTGATGATGTCGTTGACTTCTTCATGTCTTGCAATTTTACCCTGTGATTTACGACATACCAGACCATGACGACCATATTGGTCTGCCATCGCAGTTCCGCAGATGTTCCGCAGTTCCGCAGATGCACCTATGTTCGGTGATATATATATAATACATATATATATATATATATATAATATATATATATATAATATATATATAATATATATAATATATATATATATATATATAATATATATAATATATATAATATATATATATAATATATATATAATATATATATATATAATACATATATATATATATGTATATAATACATATATATATATATATATATATATATATATACATATATATATATATATATATAATACATATATATATATATATATATATATATATATATATATATATATAATACATATATATATATATATATATATATATATATATATATATATATATAATACATATATATATATATATATAATACATATATATATATATATATATATATATATATATATATATATATATATATATATATATATAATACATATATATATATATATATATATATATATATATATATATATATATATATATAATACATATATATATATATATATATATATATATATATATATATATATATATATATATATATATATATATGTCGTACCTAATAGCCAGAACGCACTTCTCAGCCTACTATTCAAGGCCCGATTTGCCTAATAAGCCAAGTTTTCATGAATTAATGTTTTTTCGTCTACCTAACCTACCTAACCTAACCTAACCTAGCTTTTTTTGGCTACCTAACCTAACCTTACCTATAAATATAGGTTAGGTTAGGTTAGGTAGGGTTGGTTAGGTTCGGTCATATATCTACGTTAATTTTAACTCCAATAAAAAAAAATTGACCTCATACATAGAGAAAAGGGTTGCTTTATCATTTCATAAGAAAAAAATTATAGTAAATATATTAATTCAGGAAAACTTGGCTTATTAGGCAAATCGGGCCTTGAATAGTAGGCTGAGAAGTGAGTTCTGGCTCTTAGGTACGACATATATATATATATATATATATATATCGTACCTAGTAGCCAGAACGCACTTCTCTGCCTACTATGCAAGGCCCGATTTGCCTAATAAGCCAAGTTTTCATGAATTAATTGTTTTTCGACGACCTAACCTACCTAACCTAACCTAACCTAACTTTTTTGGCTACCTAACCTAAACTAACTTATAAAGATAGGTTAGGTTAGGTTAGGTAGGGTTGTTGACCAGACCACACACTAGAAATTGAAGGGACGACGACGTTTCGGTCCCTTAGGTAGGGTTGGTTAGGTTCGGTCATATATCTACGTTAATTTTAACTCCAATTAAAAAAAATTGACCTCATACATAATGAAATGGGTAGCTTTATCATTTCAAAAGAAAAAAGTTCGAGAAAATGTATTAATTCAGGAAAACTTGGCTTATTAGGCAAATCGGGCCTTGCATAGTAGGCTGAGAAGTGCGTTCTGGCTACTAGGTACGACATATATATATATATATATATATATATATATATATATATATATATATATATATATATATATATATATATATATATATATATATATATATATACAGGCGATGAGTCACAATAACGTGGCTGAAGTATGTTGACCAGACCACACACTAGAAGTTGAAGGGACGACGACGTTTCGGTCCGTCCTGGACCGAAACGGTTGATGACATTTTTGCTTTATGGCCTCATGACCTTAATTTTTTTCAGGCCTTTCCTCGCCTCTCTTAACAATCTGGCTCCTTCTATCCATTTCAAAGTTGAGTGGGAATCTAATTCACTCTTTCCTTTTCTTGATGTTCATGTTCACAGCTCTGTGTCTGGGTTCTCTTTCTCTGTCTACCGCAAACCCATGCATAGTGGCATGTACATTCACTTCCTTTCCTACCATCCTCTTTCTGTTATGAAAAGTGTCCTCGTCTCTCTCTTCCTCCGCGCTCTACGCATCAGCGACCCTCAGTTTCTTGATTCTGAAATTGCCTTTATCTACAAATCATTCTCTCGCCTTGGTTATCCTTTGCATTTCATCAACTGTGCCTACTCTCAAGCTAAACGAAATTTCTTTCATCCTAAACCTGCTTCCAACACTAGTAGCACTGAACTATGCCTTCCCTTCATATCTGAACTCAAAACTTTTACCAATACCTTTCGTCCTCTTGACATTAAACTCGCCTTCGACAAACTAACACACTTCGTAGCAGTCTAGTTCACACTTCTCCTCCTGCTTTTAATGCTGCTGGTGTCTACTCTATTTCCTGTTCATCTTGGCCTCTCCAATACTTTGGCGAAACTGGCTAATTGTGACTAAGGAGAAGGAAAGCAGATGGCTAGCCTCTTAAGGAAACGAGTTAAGATAAGATATCGACAGTATGCTACAAGTGACATGGGTGGAGGTCTTAAGACCTCACTTGCATTTTGAGAATCGACAAAGACGGACGTACGTCGTTGCCTCTTAACAATGAAGGAAGTTGGTAGTTCATGGTGAAGAATTGGTGATAAGTTACGTGTTCAATGCATGAGGAAGCTGTTTGAGGATGACGTGTAACGTATCTCTGTTATCACTGTAACGATATAGGGGCAGCCTGAAGCTTGTTGGGTGGTCGTGTCTTTGTGGACCCTATTGGGTGTAAATCCTGTAGGTGGATAAATTTGGCAGGTGTTCCTGTGTGGCACCTGTTACACAGCTTCCCACGCTCAAGTCAGGACGGATAGGAACCGATTGTGGCAACTAGTGGCAAGAGAAATTTGTGGACGACCAGGTAGGGCGCCACATTTGTGAGTCATTGGAGAGGTGTCGTCACGATATCCTTTTACAGTAAGAGCACAATATTCTGTGACGAATAGCTTGTTATACTTTGATCGTGTGCCCAGCGATCTTATAGCGAGAAGACGTTTGTGAGTGTTGGTTAGAGACTTTATGAAAATAAGTAGACAATATGAGGAGTTTGAGATGATTTGATATTATGGAGGCGGGAGCGACATGCTTGCCAAGATGAGTGCAGTGTACAACTGAGGGAAGGGAGTCTCCGGAGGTAGGAGACTTCCTGGGTGAACTTGTTGAAAATTCTGACATTAAATACTAACTCCTAGCATACCAAGCAAATGCATGTTAGGCAAATACTAACACTAACTAAGCCTACATAGCTTAGTGAATCATTCAAAGGAAATTTGGATTTCATGGCTCCTCATAGAAAATGAAACTATTGCCACATCAACTGAATTTCCATTTACTTAAAATACGTAGATTAGATAACCCTTAAATCACCAGTCTGGGCACAAGAAACAGTAAAAAAGTGTTACTCATGACTGGACAAAATTAAATAATAAATAAAATCAAAGTCTCCTCCCCCAAAGTCGATAATGACAAATTTAGAACCATGCCAGAGGATGTGTCCCTGTGTCCCGTTAAGGAGAGATGCCATTAATGACAATAAGCTTAGCTCAGTGAGCATGGTACACGAGCTCCAAGAAAACCTCCTGCAACCCTTAGTGTTGTGGGACGACAGATTCACCTATAATTGACACGGACTTTGCTAGCTTTAAGGAAGAGTTATGTATCCGTTGGACTGTAATGTATTTACATTTATGGCCATACTGTGTTAGTAGGTCTAGCAGTTACAATGCAGGGCAAGCCACCTGAAACGGGTAAGCTTCATAAATTAATTATTTCTCTTGTTATATACTTCACATATTTGTTGTGGTTATTACTATGTGACCAATTCACAGGTAAAATTGAGAAGAGGGTTTGAACCTACGTCCGAAAGGATCCCAGACGCGCCTTAATCGTACAGTAGAATATAGTAGAGAAGTAGAATAGCTAGAATATTATAGTAGAATAGTTTATTGGCAGAGCTCGGGTGCATTGGGGAATTGTGTAAAACCCTGGTTTGTATCTCGGAGAGACAGCAGGATCCGTGGTAGGTCAAATTGATTTCCTGTTGCAATTCTTTTGACCATATCGTAGCTCAGTCGATTAAGACGTGTCTAGGATCCTCTCGGACGAAGGTTCGAGCCCTTGTCACGGCCCTTGTGGATTTGTTCATTTGATACATCACACTATTGTGATTTCTGTGTGTAATGAAATAAGGGCGAAGAGGTAGAATAGCTTATTGGCAGAGCTCAGGTGCATGGGGGAATTGTGCAAAATCCTGGTTTGTGTCTCGGAGAGACAGCATGATCTGTGGTAGGTCAAGTTGATTTCCCGGTTGCAACTCTTTTGACAATATCGTAACTCAATCGATTAAGGCGCATCTGGGATTCTCTCGGACGTAGGTTCGAATCCTCGTCATGGTCGGTCGGTCATAGCCGGTCGGCCGAGCGGACAGCACGCTGGACTTGTGATCCTGTGGTCCCGGGTTCGATCCCGGGCGCCGGCGAGAAACAATGGGCAGAGTTTCTTTCATTCTATGCCCCTGTTACCTAGCAGTAAAATAGATACCTGGGTGTTAGTCAGCTGTCACGGGCTGCTTCCTGGGGGTGGAGGCCTGGTCTAGGACCGGGCCGCGGGGACACTAAAGCCCCGAAATTATCTCAAGATAACCTCAAGATGGCCCTTGTGGATTTGTTCATATGATGCATCACGCTATTATGATTTCTGTGTGAAATGAAGTAAAGGCAATGTTATGGACCCAAATTTAATAAGTTTACGGGGTATGCACTTATGAGTCACGGTCTCCCCATTTAACTGTTAAGAGGGAGTAACCTTCACATCACTGGAACACATAGCCTGGCCAAACATATATCAATGTTCTAGGGGAGTGAAAGGCTAGCAACAATTATTCCAGTTTACTGGCATTAATCTATATCCACAACATTAATATAAAATATTCTACTGATATTACACACAATTTATATCCAGCTTCTTAACAACTGGGCATGATACATCAAATACAGGTCTGTAAACTGCATCAATTAACAATAGTTGACACCAATAGGCGCAGTGGGACACTAGCGCCTATATGCTGCTAATACCAAAACAGGGTGGTGGTGTCACTACCAGTAACACATGAGGAATGAGGTGACAAATCACATAGAGCACCATGGCCTTATTTAAGTTCCTCAGAATACTACCTCACAAAGACATACAAATCCTCTACCACCTGGTATACAGAATGGACAACAGCAGAAATGATCCATATAAATACATACTGTTACATAAGTATGAATCTAGCGGGCACACTACCCAAATAAGGTAAAAAATCACGGACCAACACGCTAACAGGTCCGCTCGCCTGGAGAGGTCAGAGAGTAGTGGCGCCTTCAGCCAACCTTGCCGAGAGGCAACACTGTAAGCAACTCCAAGAAGTCAACTAACCTTCAACTTTCAAATCTCTCTAACTCATTTACAAAATAAACTCACTCAAGAACTTATAATTTAATATACAACAGCTTAAGAGTATAAGGTACAACCTTACATAATGATATATAGTAATAATTAATACATTAAAGAAATTATCATGAAATAAAAAATACGTACACAAAGAATTTGCATGGATACGAGATAGTAACACTGGCAAAGTCGGTACATCAGAAGGGGAGGGGGGGGGGGGGAGGGAGGGAGTATTCAACGACATCGCCCAACAGTTATTCATATGCATACAAAGATATAAAATATATTAAATATATACAACATCTATATAAATAAAAATGAAAATGTTCTTGTGTTCGAAATTGCTAATCTCCGAAAGTTCTTAACTGATTGCTTTGACATTTTCACACAACGATCCATTCGCATCCGAGCTGGTTTGTATATACATACTATATAGATGTCACATCTGTGATGGGGAAAAACATGCATTTTTATAAAACTGTGTTTTTCACGTGAGGGAAATCTTCAAAACCTCTTTACCGATTGCTTTGAAATTTTGACGCAACGTTGCATTCGAATAGGTCACTGTTTTTATATACCTACTATATACATGCCGCACCTATGACAGGAAAAAACATTTTTTTTTTTTTAAACAGCGCCATCTGTTGGATGTAAGAGCAACACACGCTGTAATCTCCGAAAGTTATTCGCCGATTGCTTTGAAATTTTGACACACCGTTCCATTCGAATACGATCATGTTTTTATAAATCCTACTATAGAGAGGCCACACCTGTGACAGGAATTTTTTTTTTTAAACAACGTAATCTGTTGCACGTAAGAGCAACATACGCAATACTATATATGTTACAATTCCATTTCAATGTTGCAGATTGCCTTGATAAATTGAGTTTTCATAGATGTCGATTTATTTTCATTTTGATTTAATTATTTTGTGTAACATTGTACTGGAATTGAGCTGTGTTGTTTACCATACTGTTCATTTCGTGAGTATAATTTATTTTTGTATTTTTTTCATTGTTTTTATTTGTTTTTTAACTGTTCTTATTTTTCAGTGATGGGAACATCAGATCATTTGATGTTCCCAATTTTCTGATGTGAACATCAGATCATTTGGAAATGCATCGGACGAGGGAGAAGGAAGGACGAAGGGACGGTAGTGGGGGATGGTGGGGAGAACTAGGGGACAGGTGTGGGGAGGATGAGGGGATGAGGGAGTTGGGGATGGTGGGGACGTGGGGACGGGGGAATGGAGAATGGTGGGGAGGACGAGAAGACAGTGGAGTGGGGAATGTTGGGGGGAGGACGAGAGGATGGGGGAATGGGGAATGGTTGGGAGGACGAGGGGGACGGGGGAGGGAAGAATGGTGGGGAGGACTGGGGGACAGGGGAAGGTTGCTGTGGTTCAGCAACGCACAGGCATTGTTGAGCCACAGCAACGCGTGGCCGGGTACAGCTAGTGTGTAATAAAAGATTGTTTAAGTGGAAAACATTTCACAGTGCCATATATATTAATTAAATGTCATGACAATGGGACAATGCAAGGTACAACACTAAAATGGAAACTACTTGGTATACATATGAATCTGGAAAGTAAATGTATACATTCTCCAACATGGTTCACATAATGTTACCTATATAGCATTGGTGTAGCATTAATTTCAATACGCATACAAGGATGTTTTTCAAACTCCATGACATTAGGCTACTGCTATAACTAGACATCTAATATATATCCACAATTACATGGCATACTACTTTGATACAGAATTAATTTAGACTTGGAAATGTATGTCACACATTGGCAATACATAAAATAAGAATAATATATGGTAACATAAGATTATATCATATGCACAATATTCGTGATACGAGGCTATTAATAAGATATCACTGTATAGTTTGAGCACACTCATACACCAATCTCAGTATGATCATACTGGTGTATGCGTGGTCATGACAGGCGAAGAGGTAGAATAGCTTATTGGCAGAGCTCAGGTGCATAAGGGAATTGTGTAAAACGCTGGTGTGTGTCTCGGAAAGACTGCAGCATCTGTGGTAGGTCAAGTTGATTTCTTAGTTGCAATTCTTTTGACTATGTCGTAGCTCAGTCGTTTAAGGCGCGTCTCGGATCCTCTCGGACATAGGTTTGAACCCCTCGTAACAGTTCTTGTGGATTTGTTCATTAAGGCAGTTCTTATGTTGGTAAATCTTGCATATGCCGCTGATGATATCCTTTTGATATGGGCCTCTGGGAACAGGTTCGGTGTGATGTCAACCTGCAGATCTTTGCCTCTATTTGACTCTTGCAGGATTTGACCTCCCAGATGGTACCTTGTGTTCAGACTTCTGTTCCCTTCTAATAATTTCATTACTTTACACTTTTCTGAGTTGAACTTTAGTAGCCATTTTCTATACCATTCCTCCAGTTTGTCAAGGTCGTCCTATAGTCTGTGTCTATCTTCATCTGTCTTGATTCTTCTCATAATTTTTGCATCATCAGCAAACATTGAGGGGAAGGAGTCTATACCCTCTGGAAGATCGTTTACATATATTAGAAACAGGATGGGTCCAAGAAGTCTCCGTGGTGTAGTGGTAAGACACTCGCCTGGCGTTCCGCGAGCGCTATGTCATGGGTTCGTATCCTGGCCGGGGAGGATTTACTGGGCGCAATTCCTTAACTGTAGCCTCTGTTTAACGCAACAGTAAAATGTGTACTTGGATGAAAAAACGATTCTTCGCGGCAGGGGATCGTATTCCAGGGACCATAGGATTAAGGACTTGCCCGAAACGCTACGCGTACTAGTGGCTGTACAAGAATGTAACAACTCTTGTATATATCTAAAAAAGAAAAAAAAAAAAAAAGAAAAAAAAAGAACAGTGCCCTGTGGGACTCTGCTGATGACATCTCGCCACTCTGATGTCCCCCCCCCCCCCTCTTCACAGTTACTCGCTGTTTCCATTTGCTTAGATCCACTGGATCCCTTATCCACTGGAGCACCATACCTTTTACTCTTGCCTATTGTTCCAACTTTTGTAACAGCCTTTTATTGGGTACTGTGTCAATGGTTTTCTGACAGTCCAAGAAAATGCAGTCTGCCCATCCTTCTCTTTATTGCCTAATTTTTGTTGATTAGTCATAGAATTCTATTAAACCTGTGAGGCACGCTTTACCATCTCTGAACTCATGCTGGTGGTGTGTTACAAAGCTTTTTCCCTGCAGATGCTCTATGAGCCTTTTCCTCATGAATTTCTCCATCACCTTGCTTGGTATACAAGTTAGTGAAACTGGCCTGTAGTGCAGTGCCTCTTGCCTGTCACCCAGTTTGGTATACTGGGACTACATTACCTGTCTTCCAGTGTTCCGGTAGGTCTCCTGTTTCCAATGACCTGTTATTCACCATAGAGAGTGGCACACTTAGTGCCTCTTCATCTTCTTTCAGTATCCAAGGTGAGATTCTGTCAGGCCCGACAACCTTTGTCACATTCAGGTCAAACAGATTCCTTTTGACCTCATTACTGGTGAGGTCAATTTCCCCCAAGGTTGCTTGGTTTGCCTCCTCATTTAGTGCAGGGGCTTCTCCTTGTTCTATTGTGAAGACCTCCTGGAATCACTTGTTGAGTTCTTCAAACACCTCCTTGTCATTCTCTGTGTATCTGTTCTCCTCTTTTCTCAGTTTCATCACTTGTTCCTTCACTGCTGTTTTCCTCCTGATGTGGCTGTGGAGCAGCTTTGGTTGGGTCTTAGCTTTACTCGCGATGTAATTTTCATACTGTCTCTCTGCTTCTTTCCTTACTCTGAGTAACTCATTTCGTGCCCTCTGGTATCTATCCCTGCTCTCTGGTGTTCTGCTGTTCCTGTAGTTTCTCCATATTCTTTTACTCAATTGCTTCGCTACCTTACAGCCCTGGTTGAACCATGGATTCTTCTGTTGTTTTTCAGTTTCCTCATTTTGAACCGGGATAAACCTGTCTTCAGCTTTTTGGCACTTCTGGGTGACCTAGTCCATCATTTCCTATACAGTCTTCTCTCTGAGTTCTGTTTCCCCATGGTATTCTCCTTAGGAAGTTCCTCTTCTCGTCAGATTCTCCTCTTCGATAATTTAGTCTTTTCCCTTCCAATCCCATCCTTGGATAGGATATTCCTACCTCTACCAGATACTCAAATGTCAATTCAATGTGGTCACTCCTTTCCATGGGGGTCTTCATATTTGACTTCCCTTATTTCTGACTCATTCAAGACAAATATCAGGTCGAGTCTAGCTGGTTCGTTGTTGCTTCTCATTCTTGTGGGTTCCCTGACATGTTGGCTCAGAAAATTCCTTGATGCCGCTTCAAAGAGTTTAGGTCTCCATGTATCTGCAACTCCATGGTTGTCTACATTCTCCCTGTCTATCTTCCCATGGTCAAAATCGCCCATGATTAAGAGTCTGGAGCCATTTCTGCAGGCAACTGAATTTGCTCTATTATATTATTGGCTGCCATGTTGTTCCTATCGAACTCCTGTCTAGGACTTCTGTAATTTAGTGGAGGGTTGTAAATGACTGTCACTATTATCTTAGGTCCACCCATTGTCATAGTTCCTGTTATGTAGTCACTGAATCCGTTACAGAGCGGAATTTCCGTCACATCAATACTCCAGTCCTTCCTTATCAGCAGGGCCACTCCTCTCAATTCGCTCTCTTTCCTTACTATATGGTAGTCCTGTGGAAATACAGGGTTTGTTATGACTCCTGACACTTTTTTTCTGTGAGTCCTATAACATCTGGGTTTTCTTCCTGCGCCCTTTCCGCCAGTTCCCTTGCTCTATTGGTAATCCAATCGATGTTTGAGTACATTACCTTGAAGCTCACTTGCCTATATTCCTTTTCGTCCACCCTCCACACAAGTGTAGGAAGCTGTTGCATGGGCATTTGTTAAGAAAAAAGTTGTAGTTGTACTGTGAGGGCCACTAGCAATAATCAAAGGAGTTCCTAAAATCAGTGGAGATCAGATAGACACGGCCCCCAATAAGAATATAACCAGCACTAAACTATTGGCCTTAAAGTAATTTCTGCAGTCTAGTGGTAGATCATCTATTCCACTTCAACAGGAAACAGAGATACTCCTTTCTTAGTACTTATTTATTAAACCCTCTAATAACCCCCCATATATTTACTACAATAATCTACTTTACCACTCTACCTTACGTTAACCACCTTGGTCCACTTAGACAGGATACAAGGTTTACAATTATAAAACTAGGGTAAAGTCTACTTGGAAAAGGCACTTGCAAGGCTTGAAGCAGCCTGGGGAAGCTATGCCTCACGTGGTACCCTAGTCACACTGGAGTAAACTTAGTGATGTCAAAACACTGGCTTAGACTACACCATACTTATAAATAAAACACACACCTAGCTAGTAACACGGTACAGAATTACTTAACTTGTAGAACATAGATTAAAGGGAGAGGAGAAAGGAGTGGAAGGAAGACAGAGTCCCACAGGGGAAGTCAGAACGCCACAGTTGACAGCCAGAGAGAAGGGAGAGCATGGCCGCTCGAGCTCATTTAAATATGCTGCCGGGAAGGATACTCAGCTGATCGTACAGCAGACATCATCCCAAGTTTACTCAGACATTCATTACTAGTTACTTTAATAGTTCTAAGAAAAGCTGATAACTAGTTCAATATTATATTTAATATTCCACAAGCTCAGAGTCTGAATAATCTGTGAGTAAGAAGGTTCATCTTATGTCTGGCAAGGAAGACGGCATCAAGGTATGAAAAACCTCGAGTATAAACATTATTTGTAACTAAATATCCTTATTACCTATCTATTTAGATTCAATTTGACCTCTGGTTTCCAATATGAACCCAGGGTCGTAACACTCCTCCCCTCCTTCAGAGAAAAAAAAATGTGGCTACTAGAATAGTAGTCATATTTTTTGTAAGAGCATACAGAGAATAAAAAGTAAAATCTGTGCAATAAAAAAAAATCAAACAAAAACAAAAATTTCTCTGCAAGAAAAAGCATAAAAGAATTCTCTGAAAGAAACAGCACACAAAAAAGGATTCTCTGAAAAAAATTTCAAACACAAAAAGGAATTTTCTGAAAGAAAAAGCACACAAAAAGGGATTCTCTGAAAGAAAAAGCACACAAAAAGGGATTCTCTGAAAGAAAAAGCACATACAAAAAAAAAAATACGTGGAAGTAAATCAATTTGACACGGAGTATATAACGTCACAGAAGAACCTAAAGAAAAATAACTAAAACATGACAGTTGGTATATGGCTTCCTGTTGCTCAGATGAATGTTACTCAGGAAACCGGGACAGAGTGTTGGCTATCACGTTGAGCCGGCCCGGTAGGTGGATAATGAAAAGATTGAAGTCCTGTAGGTACAATGCCCACCTGAGGATGCGTTTATTTTTCTCCTTTATCTGGTAAATAAACACTAGTGGGTTATGGTCCGTGTACTCTTCCACTATATTACCTGTTTTATATACTTCAAGCTTTTTACATGTTAACACTAGCATTAAAGCTTCTTTTACTACCACTGAATAATTGCATTACGCCTTGTCAAATTTCACAGAGTATTAGTACACTGGATGGTCCACTTGATCATCCCCAGTTTGCAACAACACTGCATCAGCACCCGAGTTAGACGCGTCAACGTGAATTTTAAACGGCCGGTCGAACCTAGGACCAGTGAGCACGGGGGCGGAAGCTAAGATTAATTTCAAATTTTTAAAAGCCTCTGCACAGTCTGTTGACTACTTAAATTTAAGGGCCTTTTGCAACAAGTCTGTGAAGGGAGTGGCGACACTGGAAAAGTTCTGACAAAAGCGTCGGTAGTACGCACACATACCGATAAACTGTTACACTTGCTTTTTAGACTGGAGCACTGGATACTCCAGAATGGCACTGATTTTATCATGCCAAGGTAACACTTTCCCTTGACCCACTTCATAACCGAGATACGTCACTGTGCCTTGACCAAAATGACACTTTTTTGCATTTAAAGTTAGATTTGCACTTTTCAGAACTGTGAACAACTGGCGTACCCTAGCTATGTGGTCAGCCCAATTACTGTCAAAAAGCACGATGTCATCTAAATACGCCCGACAATTTAGCACATTAGCGAGCAGAGAGTTCATTAGCCTCTGGAACGTTGCAGGGGCATTATGCAAATCAAACGGTAACACTTGATACTCGAAGACACCATTGAGAGTTATGAACACAGTTGCTTTGCATTCTCGGTGAACAAGATCTGATAATATCCCCTCGAGAGATCGAATTTCGAGACGTACGTGGCATTTCCAATCATGTCGATGCAGTCTTCTAGGAGGGGCAGCAAAAAGGCATCCACAATGGTCACCTTGTTTAGCTGCCGATAGTCGGTGCATAATCGTCAGGAACCGTCTGGTTTGGGGACCAAAAGGCAGCGCGAGCACCAAGAACCCTGGCTCAGCCGGATGAGGCCATGCTGGAGCAGAAAGTTAACTTTCGTTCCTCACGATGGCCTTTTTCCGGATTCATCCGATAGGGTTGAAAACGAATGGGGGTGTAGTCCGTCAACTTGACATCATGGTAGATGGCATCAGTCTGGATCGGGACCTTCCCGAACAGACTGTAGAATTCGTCAAGTAATGACTGCACCTCTTCACGCTAGGCCATCTGCAAATGGGACAGTCTCTCCTCTATAGCATTCACAGAACTAGAATTATTGAGAATGAGATTAGTTGGGTCCCCAGAACAATCATCCCCTTCCCTCACTGGAAAAGGAATCATTGGTTAGAGCGACGGGCCTGGAGCCCTGGAACTTCTTCAGATGGTTCAATTGTACAAGCATCACCTGGTTATGCTTGTCAGTGCCTTACTTTGTAAGTGAGGTGCCCAGCCTTTTCTGTCACAATGTAGGGGCCTTCGTACTTGTAAGACACATTGTTCCCTAGTCGAGGTTTTAATACCAGGACAGGGTCACCAGGCTGAAATACCCGCAACTTAGCCTTAGCGTCGTGTCGTTCTTTCATATTTTCTTGGGCCTTCCCAAGATACTTTAGTGCAGCCGCCTTGCAGTCCATGAGTCTCTGGTGGTGTTGCGCAAAGAAAGTCGAACCTTCGGTCAACGTCACGTTCCCTAACAGATTCTCCTGTAACATTTGCAAGGGTCCACGAACCTTATGCCCAAAGACTAACTCAAAAAGAAAACAACCCAGTGAACTTTGTACCCCCTCTAGAGCAGCAAACAAAACACAAGGCAGGTTCTCATCCCAGAATCTATGGGAATTCTCGCACGATATCTTCAACATCTGCTTAAGTGTTTGATGGAACCTCTCAATTACCCCCCTAACTCTGTGTATGGTATGAGCTAGAAACTTTATGAGTTATTCCATGGTCCTTACAGAATTGTAAAAAAATTAAACTTAAAATTGGTACCATTGTCGGTTTGCACGACCCGAGGCAGTCCAAAAGTTGAAAAAAATTGCAACATACGAGCAACAACAGTCTTTGCTTGGATGTTCCTTACAGCAAAAGCCTCTGGGTAACGGGTCGTGATACACATCATCGTGATTAGGTAAATATTACCAGACTTAGTTCTAGGTAATGGATCAACACATTCCATTACCACATGAGAAAATGGTTCCTCCGGCACGACAATAGGCCTTAGAGGCGCTTTGGGTGGTATCTGGTTAGGTTTGCCAACATGCTGACAAGGAATACATGAGTTACAAAATTTTGCCACATCGCTTTTCAGCTTGGGCCAGTAAAAATATTTAAAAATTTTGTGATAGGTGATATTAATATCTTGATGTCCCCACAAAGGGTCATCATGAACAGCTGCCAAAACTCTCTCTCTGAAGCAGGTAGGCAACATAACCTGGTGGACTACCTCCCACTCATTTGACAAGGGAGAACTCTGTGGTCTCCATTTTCTCATCAAAATCTGATCCTTGTAATAGTACCCAGTTGCTGCATTTATAATCTCCTCCTTAGAGAGGGCTACATTGTGATATTCTGCAAGACTGGGGTCAGCTTTCGGTAAATCGCTCAAGGATACATCCATGCCTGGGTCAGATGCCATTGGCCGAGGCTCAACAGGGTTCTCCTCCACCTCCTCACTACTCTGGGTAGGAGGCAATGGTAGGCTCTCCACAGTGTCCTCGGCCTCGTCATCAATTTGGGCCATGAACGTATCCGCAAGGTCCACTTGGCTTTCACCCCTCAGAAAGTTCCTCATGTCCTCGGGATTTACCACCTTGGCAAGCACAGAGCTGCCCTCACGTTTAAGTCCCATAGCCATGGTCACTGCACACGCAACATTATCCTCTGTGGGGGTAGATCCAGGGAAACCTTAGGGGTAGGCAACATAATAGGCAGTCTAGAGTCCCTTACCTTATCCCCTGCTAAATCATTACCCAATATTACATCAACATTAGGGAAAGGTAGGTAAGAAGTGACTCTGACTGTACAAACACCCTTGTGGAAATCAGATTCCAGGGTAACCTTAGGAAGGGGTACTGCTCGAGTATCACAAGTGACACCCTCGACCAGTACTACCTCTCCAGTGTCGAGAGTGTTCGCACCTTGCAACGCACTCTCCAAGATTAAAGTCTGGATGGCACCGGTGTCTCAGAAGATCACCATTTCCTTCCAGGAAGAACCCTCAGACGACAAAAGCCTCCCCTTCGACAAGATTGGGGGTAAGCAAGTCCAACCACTGTGGATTGAAGGTCTTACTCCCTAACCTTTCAGAAGGCCTGAAGCCCTGTGTCACAACCAGAGCATTGGGTCTTTTTTTCTGGGTACAGTTGCCAACAACGGCTAGTAATGTGGTTTGCACGTTTACAGTGACCACAGAATCGACGGGGAGAAGAGACATTACTAACAGAATTTTCCTTTGGTTCACCCTTAGGTGCCGTGGGGTTAGACAATTTAACAGGGTTAGTTTTGTCTGAAACAGAAGGTGCATTAGTTATAGGGTTAGAATGGGCTGGTCTAGACTGGCTGTGGGTATAAGGTTTGTTACTATGTGAGCTATAATTATTTTTGTTGGGACTTTTGCACTCCAACTGGTAGTTCTCGGCCATCTTGGCCAAATCCATAATATTAGCATCTACCTCTGTTCTTTCTCGGAGGTACAGTGCTACTGGCTCTGGCATATTATCTATAAAATTCTCTGTTAAAACTAAATTTTTGAGTGCCTCGTATGTTTCGACTTAGCCGAGCGAATACATTTTTCGAATAATCTTATTTGATTGTTAGCAAATTCAGTGAGAGGTTGGTTGTGAGTAGGCCTAAGGTTGCAATAAGCTTGTGGTAAGCTTCAGGCGTAATTTCATATGCCCTCAAAATCCATTCCATGACTTACTTTACTATAATTAAAACAATCGCAGTCAGGCAGTTTATGAAAATATCTTGGGCTTTACCTCTAAGCAGCCCCTGTAAGATTTTCACCCACTCTTCCTCTGGCCAGTTCATGGACATGACCAGTCTCTGAAAATGGATGAAACACCTTTCAGCGTCTAGCTCTGAAAATTCAGGCAGGTTATGCATTTTATCATAATGCCTGTGGTTTGAATCCCCGGCAGGTGGTGGTACAGTGGTATCCGCTCTAATTCTAGCCTCCTCGGTTTTGAGCCCTTTGCGCCTCCAGTCTTATTTTCGTTAATTCCAGTTCTACTTCTCTGTCCTTACGAACTGCACTTTCAGCTTGGCTGGGCTGGCATAAAGTTGTATCACTGGGCAATAATGCCCTGGTTTATGCAATGCTGCAAAATTTCATTCACCAAAGTCCACTTTTTGTCAGTGGCATTTAACTCAAGACCATATTCATTGCCTAACAATACTTAAGTTAGATTTTTTGAGTTTCTTAATCTCTACCACTGAAGGGTCATTCGCCAGTTCCTGCAATTTAGCCGCCATCACTAATTAATCTAGCTCCTAGCCAAAAATATAAAATAAAAATGGGAAAAAAAATACAAAAATTTGCACAGCCCCTGTCACAAGGCCACACTCACCTTAATCGTGAAGAGATCCAGCTGGGTGTCCAGTCAGTGCAAGATGTATCCTTTGTTAGTTGATCTGGAACCTAGGCTACCACACTCTACCTTACGTTAACCACCTTGGTCCACTTAGACAGGATACAAGGTTTACAATTACAAAACTAGGGTAAAGTCTATTTGGAAAAGGCACTTGCAAGGCTTGAAGCAGCCTGGGGAAGCTATGCCTCACGTGGTACCCTAGTCACACTGGAGTAAACTTAGTGATGTCAAAACACTGGCTTAGACTACACCATACTTATAAATAAAACACACACCTAGCTAGTAACACTGTACAGAATTACTTAACTTGTAGAACATAGATTAAAGGGAGAGGAGAAAGGAGTGGAAGGAAGACAGAGTCCCACAGGGGAAGTCAGAACGCCACAGTTGACAGCCAGAGAGAAGGGAGAGCATGGCCGTTCGAGCTCATTTAAATATGCTGCCGGGAAGGATACTCAGCTGATCGTACAGCAGACATCATCCCAAGTTTACTCAGACATTCATTACTAGTTACTTTAATAGTTCTAAGAATAACTGATAACTAGTTCAATACTATATTTAATAATCAACAAGCTCAGAGTCTGAATAATCTGTGAGTAAGAAGGTTCATCTTATGTCTGGCAAGGAAGACGGCATCAAGGTATGAAAAGCCTCGAGTATAAACATTATTGTTAACTAAATATCCTTCTTACCTATCTATTTAGATTCAGTTTGACCTCTGGTTTCCAATATGAACCCAGGGTCGTAACAGCATTGCTACTTTGGGTAGGGTCATCCTCCTGTGGGGGTAGTTACCAGGGGGTTCGTGGGGAGGTGGGGTGGGGGATGGAGGGCTTAGATCTTGCCCAGGCCTGCTTGGTTTTGTTTTATCTCCCTGTGTGTGTGTGTACTCACCTAGTTGTGCTTGAAGGGTTGAGCTTTGGCTCTTTGGTCCCGCCTCTCAACTGTGAATGAACTGTGTATAGATTTCTAGGATTGTGTGTGTGTGTATACTAGATTGGTAACCAGCATTGCTCTTATTTATTTATCTATTTGTTTATATATACAAGAGTTCTTACATTCTTGTACAGCCACTAGCACGCATAGCTTTTCGGGCAAGTTCTTAATCCTATGTTCCTCGGAATACGACCCCGCCAAATCATTTAACAACCAGGTACCCATTTTACAGTTGGGTTAAACAAAGGCTACAGTTAAGGACATGCGCCCAGTAAATCCTCTCCGGCCAGGATACGAACCCAGGGCAAAGCGCTCACGAAACGCCAAGCGAGTGTCTTACCAATATGCCACGGGGACTTATCTGTCAATCTCCCAGCTATCCATCTATCCATACAGCCATCTATCTATCTATATATTTGTCCTCCATAAATCAATACATGTATCTATCTATCCATCCATCCATCAATTTATCAATCTATTTCTCCACCTATACATCAATCTATCCACCAATTTCTCCCTCTACTAGTTAATTTATCAATCCATCTAACAATCTATCTCTCCATGTGCCCATCCATCTCTCCGTCCATCTATCTATCCACCTATTCGCCCATCTCTCAGTCCATCTATCTATCCATCTATTCATCTATCTATCTCTCGACTTATTCATCTATTCCTCGACTTATTCATCTATCCCTCGATCTACCTTATCTATCCAACTATATATTCATAAATTCGTCTGTCCATACACCTATGTATCAATCAATCCATCCATCTATCCATCTATCTATCCACCAATCCATCTATACATCTACCTATTCATCTATCCATCCCTTTTTCTATAAATCCATCAATACACTCATCAGTTTATCTCCCTCTATCTGTCCATTTACTGTTATATCTATCCCTCCATATTTCCATCCATTCATCTGTGCATCCACCTATTCAACTATCTTTCTAACCATTCATCTATTCATCCTTATGTCTATTCATCTTTTTATATATGTATATATCTCTCTCCACCTATACAATTATCTATCCATCTATCTATTCACGCATCTACTCGTCTATCTATCCATCTATCTATTCACGCATCTACTCGTCTATCTATCCATCTATCTATTCACGTATCTACTCGTCTATCTATCATCTAATTATCCATCTACTTATCCATTTTCCGGCTATAAATCTATCTATCCATACATTCATCCTTCAATCTTTCCATCTATCCATCCAATCATCTACTCATACTTTCCATTTCCTCTGCCAGTTTGGGTGAGGCAAGCCAACCATATCGTCTCTCTGGATCAATTGAGGATCATCGAACAGCTTTCTGCTCCAAGTCGAATTCATCTGGTTGATATTACTTCTAAATGAACACAGCCTCAAGCATACGAAGTCTCTTACGATCGTTGGTGTGTGTGATTATTGTCGTATCTTTCACTATGTCTTGGCGATTCAGGATGGTGTTGTTGTGTTGAGAAGAATGTTCCTTAAACCTCTGCCATGCAAATGACAGAGGTTTAAGACGTCTTATCAGTATATTCGTGGTGTGTCCAATATGTCCAATATTTCGGAGTGCACAGTCTCCTATCTGCATTCGAATTGATACACTACATTAGTTCACCTCAGTTTGTCAGAGGAGGAAGAGAGGTTATTTCTCGTAATGAGGAAAGCTGTATAAGGGTTGAATAGTAAGTGATAAGTCGAATCATTGCGCTTTCACTGCAAGGTTTATAATCCTGTCATTTATATCTCGTATCACCTTTTCATCCTTTTTTTCCTGAATAAATGTATTATCATAATACACTCTATTGTGTTTCCTTGGGGCCCGTTTATCCTCCCCTGGGGCCTGATTATCCTTAGTCAGATGCCTGTCTAGTAAGACGTTAGGCCGGCATCTGACTGAGGATAATCGGCCCCCAATGGTAGACATTATAGTATATTATAAAAATATGTTTACTCATTGGGTATTTTCTCTCTGGATCACCCTGCTGAGGCACTGGAAAAGGAAGCTTCCTGCTCTAGAATCTTTTGTTGTTTCGATGAGCCGGGCAACCTAAATCATTTAGAAATTTCTTTGCAATCGTTCATGGGCCTCGGATTCTATATAGACAAGTTTATTGGTGATCTATTTTCCTGATTGATTTGTCTATTTCTCTGTATGTGGCAGCGGTCACTGCTTGTCCAACAAAGAGGGTAATGTTAGTAGCTGCCTAAGGTGGATATACAAGTATAGTCCCACACCAACTGTCTGCCTCCTCTCCATGGGCGCAGTGTGACTCCATCCGATTAACCAGCAATGGCAGTAGAATTATGGTACATTACAGGGAAGAGGACATCTGTAGTACAGAGCTGCTGCGGATCAAAACACATGCCTGATACAGACATAGAGATTGCCAAAAGAAAATCACCTGCATGGGGAACAGGCATAGCTATTAGGCGGGCGTGAGCGATTCATCACCTCATCAAGGAATACCTTCATAACACTAGAACCACGTTTGACCAGACCCACACTCTAAGATGAAGGGACGACGACGTTTCGGTCCATCCTGGACCATTCTCAAGTCGATTGTGATGAGGAGATGAGTCTTCCTCGTCACAATCGACTTGAGAATGGTCCAAGACGGACGGAAACGTCGTCGTCCCTTTACCTTCTAGTGTGTGGTCTGGTCAAACTACTTCACCTACGTTATTGTGACTCATCGCCTGCACTAGAACCACGTGTAATATATATTTACAATGATTTATTGGATTCATTAAAATTTAATGATTTCACTATTAACATAAAAATTATATCAAAATTAATATTTCTAACAATAATGCGTGTAAAATCGTACAATATATTGGAAGAAAACAATAACTGCACGATTAAAATATACCGAAGCCAAATTTGATGTTGACTGACCTGTCGAGCAGTGGTGAGCACCCAGTCGGCTGAACCTGACACCAAGACGGCCATATCAAGACGTACGAAGAGGAGCTCGCCCGTACAGGAAACTCCAGTCCACCCAGGTCCAGAGTGAAAAGTTCTCTTGAACTTTGGATGGGTGGCTATTTGTGCCGGAGCCATGTGCCTGGGTCATGTGGCGTGGGTCAACGTGTACCTCAGTGGTGACGTCTCGAGCCCACACACCACTGACAACGTCAGCTACGTCTCCACAGGAAACAAAACACAAAAATCAGTGAACATATTCAGTATAATAACTATCATGAGCCACAGTATTTTCACTAATACCAACCCAACCTATTATTCGGGTCATCATCCAATATTAATCATGGAATCCTTAACAATGATCAAGTATTCCCCGGCCGGGCGAAGCTTCTGTATTATAATCATATACTTTACATATAACGCTCATGTAAACCGCAATGTATAGTTTCCTTACCGAAGTCAGCTGGTGCCAACACCAATAAATTCTTGATGCCAAGCGACAGTGTAGTTTCCGTAACCAAGTTTAATATGACAGTGTTTTTACTCTTTTCTTTCACATCCACTATCCCAGACGTTGCTCTCATCTTCCCGGAGGCAGGTGTTGGCTGTGACATCCTGCCCAATGCTGCTGTCATCTCCCCGGAGGCAGGTGACGGTTGTGACATCCTCCCCACTGATGCTGTCATCTCCCCGGAGGCAGGTGATGGTTGTGACATCCTCCCCACTGATGCTGTCATCTCCCCGGAGGCAGGTGATGGTTGTGACATCCTCCCCACTGATGCTGTCATCTCCCCGGAGGCAGGTGATGGTTGTGACATCCTCCCCACTGATGCTGTCATCTCCCCGGAGGCAGGTGATGGTTGTGACATCCTCCCCACTGATGCTGTCATCTCCACGGAGGCAGGTGATGGTTGTGACATCCTCCCCACTGATGCTGTCATCTCCCCGGAGGCAGGTGATGGTTGTGACATCCTCCCCACTGATGCTGTCATCTCCCCGGAGGCAGGTGATGGTTGTGACATCCTCCCCACTGATGCTGTCATCTCCCCGGAGGCAGGTGATGGTTGTGACATCCTCCCCACTGATGCTGTCATCTCCACGGAGGCAGGTGATGGTTGTGACATCCTCCCCACTGACGCTGTCATCTCCCCGGAGGCAGGTGATGGTTGTGACATCCTCCCCACTGATGCTGTCATCTCCCCGGAGGCAGGTGATGGTTGTGACATCCTCCCCACTGATGCTGTCATCTCCACGGAGGCAGGTGATGGTTGTGACATCCTCCCCACTGATGCTGTCATCTCCCCGGAGGCAGGTGATGGTTGTGACATCCTCCCCACTGATGCTGTCATCTCCACGGAGGCAGGTGATGGTTGTGACATCCTCCCCACTGATGCTGTCATCTCCCCGGAGGCAGGTGATGGTTGTGACATCCTCCCCACTGATGCTGTCATCTCCCCGGAGGCAGGTGATGGTTGTGACATCCTCCCCACTGATGCTGTCATCTCCCCGGAGGCAGGTGATGGTTGTGACATCCTCCCCACTGATGCTGTCATCTCCCCGGAGGCAGGTGATGGTTGTGACATCCTCCCCACTGATGCTGTCATCTCCACGGAGGCAGGTGATGGTTGTGACATCCTCCCCACTGACGCTGTCATTTGAAGCATCACTTACGAAAAAGATAAAACAAAATATACAATAACAAGGCCAAACTTCACAATAATAAAGGATTTTAGAAAGTGAAACTTACAAAAAGATGTTTTCATTTATATAATTTAGTTTAAAAATGTATAAAATGTTACCAATTCTCAATGACCAACGTAATCTATCATAACCCAGTTCTTGATAATAATAACATTAATATTTACAATACCAATGTTAAACTTCTAACATTTTGCTTAAAACTGTTGATGCATATATTGTTTTTATCATTCACAATCTGATGTCAGTGGTGTGAGAGAATGGGTTTGCACCAGCTCACTTCCACTGGTTTTACATGCCTGTGACGGCCGGTGCACGGGTCGAGTCTGGTTAACCCGTACTCGAAACCTCTTGTGTTTGGGCTCATGTGAGAGCCCAGTCGCCAGCAATCTAATTATGCTACCATGGCCGTTGTAGCACGTTTGTGGAAGAAGTTAGAGCGAATAGTATCTTTCATTGTAGCGAGAGCGCTGTGACAGAGGATTTGCGCGGGAGAAGCGAGGCTTGGGAGCTAGCGGGCCACTTGCCAGCTTTGTTCCCACGACAACGCCGCCAGCCATCTTGGGGTCTCCCTGCAGGCCAAATAGTTCGTCTCTGATTGGTTGAGAGGGGGTAGGCACTTGTGTGCATATATATATATATATATATATATATATATATATATATATATATATATATATATATATATATATATATATATATATATATATATATTATATATATATATATATATATATATATATATATATATATATATATATATATATATATATATATTAGTATATTTTGGTAGCAGTCTTTCCTGTAGACATATATTATTAAATATGACCGAAAAAGTAAGATTAATAATTCTAACACGAATTTTCTCTATCTTTCGTACATTTCTTTTCACTGTTGGTGGTAATTCAAAAATCAATTCTCCAAAATTCATTTTTATTTCTAGTCTGACGCGACACTTGAGCGCGTTTCGTAAAACTTATTACATTTTCAAAGACTTTAGTTTACACATACACAACTGAATAGAACTTACACATCTCCGATTTGTTTATATCTACATTTGAGTGAGGTGGATGGGGTGAGGTGGCATTAATAGGGTATTAATTTCATCAACACAAGACAGAACACGAAACAATGGGTATTGAATGGAAGTGATTGTAGAAAGCCTATTGGTCCATATTTCTTGATGCTTCTATATTGAAGCGGAGTCGTGAGGTGGGTAGAATATAGCTGTGCATTAATTGGCTGTTGATTGCTGGTGTTGACTTTTTAATGTGTAGTGCCTCGCAAACGTCAAGCCGCCTGCTATCGCTGTATCTATCGATGATTTCTGTGTTGTTTACTAGGATTTCTCTGGCGATGGTTTGGTTGTGGGAAGAGATTATATGTTCCTTAATAGAGCCCTGTTGCTTATGCATCGTTAAACGCCTAGAAAGAGATGTTGTTGTCTTGCCTATATACTGGGTTGCATGGCGTTTCACCATGAAACGCCATGCAACCTCTGAAGAGACAACTAACACAACACCTATAGCGTGTTGTGTTAAGCGCGCGGTGACACCCAAATGTGTATACTCGTTCCAGCTTTCTCATCTTAATTCTCGTGCTACATCGCTCGTTTTGGTATCATTGTGTTCGCAATTAAATTCCCTACAGGTGTGTATAAATATAACGTCCAAAAGCCTGGCGTGACTCCCAACAGCAAAGCCTAAAGTCGGCAAAAGTTACCCGTGAGCGCACAAAATCAGTAACATGTGCATACTCATTTAATTTTTCTCACCTTAATTCTCGTGCTACGTCGCTCGTTTTGGTATCATTGTGTTCGCAATTAAATTCCCTACAGATGTGTATGAATATAATGTACAAAAGCCTGGAGTGCCTTCCCGCAGAAAAGCCTAAAGTTACCCGTGAACGAGCACCAATTTGTACACTGCAACCTAATGTGTATACTCGTTCAATGTAATAACATCAAATTTCGTGTTACGTCTTTCATTTTGGTATCACATTGTTCGCAATAAAAAGGCGCGTATTTTAAAACTAGTCCCAGAATAATAGAGCAATAACTGGAATTTTAACAAATATTTTATTTCTGGATGCTCATCATCACAAAATTATTTATATCTTTCCAGTGTTCTGACATACATTTTTGTGTTACATCTTTCATTTTGGTATCAAATTGTTTCCGACCTAAAGGCGCGCATTTTAAAACTAGTCCCAAGATAATAGGAAAATAAATAGAATTTTAGCAAATATTTTAATATTTTGACCAAAAGCCTATTTATAATCTTTCAAGTGTTCGGACATCAAGTTTCATGTTATATCTTTTATTTTGGTATGAAATTGTGTGCAATCTAAAGGCGCTAATTTTAAAACCACTACCAGATTGATCTGATAAAATTTAAATTTTTACCAAATATTTTAATGAGTGACTCAGTGCTGCGTCGTTGGTGAGGAATCGGGAGAAAAATGAGTGACAAGATAGTCAGTCAGTGGAACCCGAAAGTGATAATTATAAGAAGGAAGGTGAAACGCCATGCAACCTCTGAAGAGACAACTAACACAACACCTATACCCCCTATTAGACTATTTTACAGGAACTTCTTTTCCACAGCTCATAAAATGGAGGAAAGGGTCCTGAAAGACATTGTTAATAGAAACATTATCCCTACAGACAAAAATCAGAAGATTCAATTGACGATCTACTATAAAACCAAGAAAACGGCCAACCTACTCATGAGAAACTCTCCAGACACAAAGCAGAACACTTTGAATGAGACCAATGTCGTCTATGCCTTCAAATGCCCACTTGGGGACTGTAAGCCTCAAAGAATTCAATATATAGGCAAGACAACAACATCTCTTTCCAGGCGATTTACGATGCATAAGCAACAGGGCTCCATTAAGGAACATATAATCTCTTCCCACAACCAGACCATCACCAGAGAAGTCTTAACAAAAAACATGGAAATCATCGATAGATACAGTGATAGCAGGCGGCTTGATATCTGCGAGGCACTACACATTAAGAAGTCAACACCAGCAATCAACAGCCAATTAATGCACAACGATATTCTACCCACTTCAAGACTCCGCACCAATATAGAAGCATCAAGATATATGGGCCAAAAGGCCCTTTGCAGTTACTTCCATTCTTCCCTTTAACATACCCAATATTATGCCCATTGTTTCGTGTTCTGTCTTGTGTTGAAAGTTTGTTTTCACCTCATCCAAAACTGTTGTAACATATCACCTCACCCAAATGCAGGTATTAAATCGAAGCTGTTTAAACTCCGTTCAGTTATAGTCGTGTGTGTGTAAACTAATGTCTTTGAAAATGTAATAAGTAATAAATAAGTAATAATGTAATAAGTATTAAAATGTAATATATATATATATATATATATATATATATATATATATATATATATATATATATATATATATATATATATATATATATATATATATATATATATATATTCTGTATTTATTATTTTCTGGTTTAGGGCTTCTATCCCTCTAACTATTTTCTTAGCATCAGGGCTTAATTGAAATAGGAGTTCTCCAAAACTCATTTTCGTACTTTTAAGGTGAAGAAAAGAAGTGATTTACTATAGAGTGTCAACTATAAAAGGTCAACGGCCTAAGTGGAGGGGATTTCAACTTTTTGAGGTCTTGGCGTTTGCTCGCGCCTAGTCAGTTGTTCATATATGGTCCCAGAGTGAGGAATGAGCTGCTTACTACACTTGGTGTATTAGCTAAGCAAGTCCTACCTCAGGCGACCTATAAAAATATCACGACAGGAATAAGGCTATAGGAGTTAAGGAATTTTTTTTTTTAGAAATTATCCAAAATTCAAATACCATTTTCAACATTCCACTATTCAAAACTCTCACAAGTGGAGACAACTGAATCGACAAATATTTTAATATACACCGAAAAGTACACTTCTCTTCTCGGTGTGTATATATTGATAGTTTTCTATTGTTCTGAACTTTGTATACTTACTGGTTGATCACTAACCGGTTGTCTTAATATTTCTGTATAAGTTACATAGGAATAAAGGAAACTGTATAAGGCATATTGGCCCATACGAGGCAGCTTCTGTCTATATCCACCCACACACAGTTATTCACATGTCTGACATTTGCTTGAAATAATCAAGCGATTATTATATTATATGTTCCATTCGCATCCGAGTGGGTTTTTATATACATACTATATAGATGTCACGTCTGTGATGGAAAAAAACATGCTTTTCTTGAAAAACTGTGTTTTTCATGTCTATTTAATGGAGGGAAATCTTAGAAACTTCTTTACCGATTGCTTTGAAATTTTGACACAACGTATCAGCGACGTCGTAAAAGCAGCAATCTTGACAGGACCTTTCAAAGGTGAAGTTGTCCTTATTCCTCACATTCCTATGATTTCAACTGATATGCCATTTCAATTTAAAAGATTGTAATTTCCAATTCGATTGGCGTTTGCAATCACCATCAACAAAGCTCAGGGCCAATCTTTAGAATTGTGCAGTTTATATCTAGACACGGATTGTGTTTCACATGGACAATTATATGTTGCATGTTCTGGAGTCGGCAAACCAGACAATCTCTATATCACCACAGAAAATGGAACAACAAAAATATTGCATATCCACAATCATTGTAAAATTAAACATATTAGAAACGTGCGCTTTCCCTTCTCTTTCTTTCTTTCCCACTTAACCAGACAGAGCCACAGCAACGCATGGCGGGTACTGCTAGTACTAAATAAGTTACTATTCCATTTCAATATTTCTGATTGCATTGACCAATTAAATTTTCATTGATTTCGATTTATTTTAATTTTTATTTAATTATTTTGTATGACATTGCATTGGAATTGAGCTGTGTTGTTTACCATACCGTTCTTTTTATGAGTAAAATTTTTTTTTATTTTTTTTTATTTCGTTTTTTAACTGTTTTCCCTATATTTCAGTGATGGGAACATTATATTATTTGATGTTCCCAATTTTCTGATGGGAACATCAGATCATTTGGGAATGCATCGAACGAGGGAGTGGGGAATGGTGAGGAGGACGAGGGGATGGGAGTGGGGGATGGTAGGGAAGACAAAGGGACGGGGGAGGGGGGGAATTGTAGGGAGGACGAGGGGACGGAGGAGTCAGGAATTGTGGGAAGAACGAGGAGACAGGGGAGGGGGGAAGGAATGGTGGGGAGGACTGGGATACAAAGAAAGGTTGCTGTTGCTCAGCAACGCACATGCTAGTTTTGCAGGTACAGCTAGTTTTATATAAGAGTATTGCTATGACAAAGGAAACAAAGAGTTAGTATAAATGTAGTTAAGTCAGAGAGAGACACTGTTGTAAGTAGAGTGCCTCAAAGCTCCGTCCTGTGACCTATGTTGTTTACAATATAAGTAAACGACTTAGATAGCATGTAGGCAGGCAGGCAGGCAGACATGAAAGTAGGCAGGCAGGCAGGCAGGCAGGCTGGCAGGAAGGCAGGAAGACAGACAGGCAGGCAGGAAGGCAGGAAGCAGGCAGGCAGGCAGGCAAGCAGGCATGAAAATAGGCAGGCAGGCAGGCAGGAATTCAGGCAGGCAGGCAGGCAGGCAGGAAGGCAGGCAGGCAGGAAGACAGGCAGACAGGCCGGCAGGAAGGCAGGAAGGCAGGAAGGCAGGCAGGCAGGAAGGCAGGCAGGCAGGCAGGAAGGCAGACAGGCGGAGATACAGGAAAGAAGACAAGCAGGCAGGCTGACAAGCAGGGATGAAGGCATGCAAGCTTAAAGGTTGGAAAGTAGGGAAGAAGGGAGTACAAAAAGGCAGGCTGAAAGAGGGCAGACAGGAATGCAGGAAGGCAGGCATGCAGGTAGGAAGTAAAAAAGAACAGTTGGCTGGAAGGTAAGTAGGCAGGTAGAAAGGTAGTAAACAAGTTAGAGTGGCTAAAAAGTAGTAAGGCAGAAGAAATGCAGACAGGGAGAATGTCAGGCAAGCAGACAAGCACATGGTGGCAGAATGTGGGCAGGCAGGCAGGAAGGAAGGCAGGCAAAATATTCAATATAGCTTCAAGGTAAGTTGGCAGGAATCTAATAAAGCATGACATGAAGGCAAGAAGTTAGGAGGCAGGCATACAGGAATGCATGCAGGCACTCACTAAGGAATAAAGTTAGGAAGGGAGGCTATGCAACTGGAAATTTTTGAAGCAGGAATTCTGAAAGCAATGCCGACGGGAAGGCAAGCACGCTGACAGAAAGGAAGGCTGACAGGAAGGCAGACAGGAATCCATAAATGTAGGAAGGCAGAATGTCAAGAAAGCAGGCAGGCACGAACAGGCAGCCATGAAGGCAGAAATGGAGGCTTACAGGCAGCAATGAAAGCAGAAATGAAGGCTTACAGGCAGTCATGAAAGCAGAAATGGAGGCTTACAGGCAGCCATGAAAGCAGAAATGACGGCTTACAGGCAGCCATGAAAGCAGAAATGGAGGCTTACAGGCAGCCATGAAAGCAGAAATGAAGGCTTACAGGCAGCCATGAAAGCAGAAATGGAAGCTTACAAGCATCATAAATGGAACCAAAGAGCTGAAGCTCAACACCCGCAAGTACCAATTATATTATGTGGTTGCAGGTGATTATTATATATAATATATTATGTGCTAGTGATTATATTTAGGTGAGTACATACCATACATACCAAACACACACACATATCACACACTATACACTCACCATACACACACTCACCACACACACTATGCACACCAAATGAATATCCCCACAAACACACACACACAGATCCCGGATCCCCCCAGACACCCCCCGGATCCCACCAGATACCCCCCGGATCCCCCCAGACACCCCCGGATCCCTCCAGCCCCCATTCACCCCCAGATACCCCCCAGATCCCCCCAGGTCTTCAGAAAAAGGGCGAACTCTGGTACAAGAGTTTCCATGAAGAATCTCAAGGTTTGGTACACCAATGCTGATGGGGTATCTAATAAAGCAGAAGTGATAAAAGAAAGAGTGAGTGTTGCAGATCCTGACATAGTTGCAATTGTGGAAACTAAAATAAATGACATGATCTCAGATGCAATCTTTCCAGAAGGGTACCAGGTGATAAGAAAAGAGAGGACACAGAGACAGGGAAAGGGAGTAGCACTCCTAATAAAGCAGAAATGGAAGCTTGAAGACCTGGGAAATCGGGTTATACCCACAGAAGTACAGAAGACAAAGGACAGAGGACAACAGGATCAGATACAACAGAGATAGGAACGATTACATTAACATAAGACGAAAATCGGAAAGGGACTATGAGAACGATATTGATATCAAAGCGAAAAAAACAACCTAAGTTACTCCACAGCCATATGAAGAAAATGTCGGTGAACGACCAAGTGACAAGACTAAGGAAAACAGAGGGGGCATATACTGAAAGTGACAAGGAAATTTGCGAGGCACTGAATGCCAATTTCCATGGAGTGTTCACTACCGAACCTGAGCAGCTCCCATTGTTAGAAGGAATTACCCTAGATGAAAGACTATCAGATATAGAGGTGACAGCAGGGAAGGCAATGAAACAGTTGACAACCCTGGATGCAACTAAAGCAGTTGGACCAGACAAAGTATCACCGTGGATACTAAAAGAAGCAGCGCAGGCCCTCAGCGTGCCTCCGGCAATGATCTTTAATGAGTCACTTATGTCGGGAGAATTGCCCAATTGCTGGAAGAAGGCAAATGTCGTACCGATCTTCAAGCAAGGCGATAGGGAGGAAGCACTTAACTATAGACCTGTATCACTGACAAGCATCCCCTGTAAAATACTGGAAAGAATAATTAGGCTACGACTGGTTGCACACCTGGAGAACGTTAGGTTTATGAACAAATATCAACATGAGTTCTGGAAAGAGAAATCGTGCTTAGCAAACCTTTTGGAATTCTATAATAAAATAACGAGGATAAGACAGGACAGAGATGGTTGGGCAGACTACATACTTCTGGACTGCAAAAAAGCCTTTGATACAGTACCGCACATGAGACTGCTGTTCAAACTCGAGAGGCAGGAGGGGGTGGGAGGAAAGGTAATAGCATGGATAAGGAACTACCCAACAGGAAGGAGCCAAAGAGTTACGGTGAGGGGCGAGAAATCGGACTAGCGAACAGTAACGAGTGGACTACCACAAGGATCGGTTCTGGGACCAATTCTATTTCTAGTATCTGTTAACGACATGTTTATAGGAGTAGAGTCCTACATGTCGATGTTCGCGGATGACGTAAAGTTGATGAGAAGAGTTGTGACAGATGAAGATTGCAGGATCCTCCAAGAGGACCTGAACACGTTGCAGAGATGGTCAGAGAAATGGCTACTGGAGCTCAACACGAGCAAATGTAAAGTTATGGAAATGGGACTAGAAGATAGGAGACCAAAGGAACAGTACACAATGAAGGGGAACTGTCTACCTGTGACGACGCGAGACAGAGACCTGGGCGTGGACGTAACACCTAATCTCTCTCCTGAAGCACATATAAATAGGATAACGACTGCAGCGTACAATACACTGGCAAAAGTTAGAACATCATTCAGAAACCTAAGTATGGAGGCATTTAGGGCGCTTTACACTGTCTACGTGAGGCCAGTCTTAGAGTATGCCTTTTCATCATGGAGTCCCCATCTGAAGAAGCCTATAAGAAAACTGGAAAGGTTCAGAAGTTTGTAACGAGACTCGTCCCAGAGTTACGAGGGATGGGGTATGAGGAGCGCCTGAGGGAACTGTGTCTTACGACACTAGAAAGAAGGATAGAGAGGGGGACATGATAGGAACGTATAAAATACTTAGGTGGATTGACAGAGTGGACGTAGACGAAATGTTCACACGGAATAGCAACAGAACGAAGGGACATGGGTGGAAGCTGGAAACTCAGATGAGTCACAGGGATGTTAGGAAGTTTTCTTTTAGCGTGAGAGTAGTGGGAAAATGGAATGCACTTAAGGAACAGGTTGTGGAAGCAAATATTATTCATAATTTTAAAACTAGGTACGATAGGGAAATAGGACCATAGTCATTGCTGTAAACAACCGATGCTCGAAAGACGGGATTCAAGAGTCAATGCTCGATCCTGCAGAAACAATTAAGTGAGTACAATTAGGTGAGTACACACTATGAGAAAAGATTACTGGAACTGAACCTCAAGGCATTGAAAGACAGAAAAGTTAGGGGAGGCATAATCACTACCTAAAAAATTCTCAAAGGAATTGACAGTAGATAAGAATAAACTGCTTAACATGGGTGGTATGCGAACAAAGAGACACAGGTAGACACTGAGTACCTAAATGAGCCACAGGGATGTTAGAAAGAACTTTTTCAGTGTCAGCGAAGATAACAGATGGAATGCATTAGGCAGTGATGTTGTGAAGGCTGACTCCATACACAGTTTCAAATGTAGATATGATAGGGCCCAGTAGGCTCAGGAATCTGTACACCTGTTCATTGACAGTTGAGAGGCAGGACCAAAGAGCAGGAGCTCAGCCCTCGCAAACACAACTAGGTGAGTACACACACACACACTCACACCTCATGCCTCACGGACTTCCTCACGCAGAAGTGCAAGGAAGCAGCAAACAATTTTGTCCCAGTCCAAAAGGAAAGCAATAAAATGAAGATGAGAAACCCTTGGTTTAATCAGAGATGTAGGCAAGTTAAGCAACAAAGTAAAAGGGCATGGAGAAACTATAGGAATAACAGGACACTTGAGAGCAGAGAAAGATACCAGTGCTAAGAATGAATATGTCAGGATGAGAAGAGAGGCAGAAAGACAATACGAAAATGACATCGCAACAAGGCAACGACTCAACCTAAATTGCTGCACAGCCACATCAGGAGAAAAACAAAAGTAAAGGAACAAGTAATGAAATTAAGGATAGGGACAGAAGGATTCACTACAAACGACAAGGAAGTGTATGAGGAACCGAATAGGAAATTCCAGAAGGTCTTCACCTTAGAGCTAGGAAAAATTCCAGAGATAAGAGAGGGAATAGTTAACCAGGAACCACTAGAAGAGTTTGTGATTACCAGTGGGGAAGTAAGGAAGTTTTTACTAGAGTTGGATGTGACAAAGGCTGTAGGTCCAGATGGAATCTCCCCTTGGATACTAAAGGAAGGAGCACTGTGCCTGCCACTCTCCATAGTGTATAACAAATCATTGGCAACAGGGGAGATGCCAGAAATTTGGAAAGCAGCTAATGTAGTTCCAATATACTAGAAAGAGAATAGACAGGAGGCACTGAACTACAGGCCAATGTCCCTAACCTGCATACCATGCAAGCTGATGAAGAAGATTGTGCGAAGAAAGCTAGTGGAACATCTGGAGCGAAAGAACTTTGTAACACAACATCAACGTGGGTTCATGGATGGCAAGTCCTGCCTCACAGGGTTAATTGAATTCTACGACCAGGCAACAAAAGTCAGTCAAGAAAGAGAGAGGTAGGCAGACTGCATATTTCTGGATTGCCAGAAAGCCTTTGATACAGTACCACACAAAAGGCTAGTGAAAAAGATGGAGATGCAGGCTAGAGTGAAAGGAACGTACTCCATTGAATAAGGGAGTACCAAAACAACAGAAGACAACGAGTCACTGTGAGAGGTGAGGTCTCAGACTGGCGAGACGTCACAAATGGAGTCCCGCAGGGTTCAGTCCTTGGACCTATGCTGTTTCTGATGATGCTCTACAAGAGGGTATAGACTCGTTTCTCTCAATGCTTTCTGACGATGCAAAAATTATGAGGAGGATTGAAACAGAGGATGATAGTAGGAGGCTACAAGAAAACCAAGAATGTCTGAATGAATGTCCAACAAATGGCTGCTAAATTTCAACCCAAGTAAATGCAAAGTAATGAAACTAGGCGGTGAAAACAGGAGGCCAGACACAGGATACAGAATAGGAGATGAAGTACTTCATGAAACGGACAGAGAGAAAGATCTAGGAGTTGATATCACACCAAACCTGTCTCCTGAAGCCCACATAAAAAGAATTACGTCTGCGGCATATGCGAGGCCGGCTAACATCAGAACAGCCTTCAGAAACCTAAGGGATCATTCGGAATCTTGTATACCACATATTTAAGACCAATCCTGGAGTATGCGGCCCCAGCATGGAGACCGTATCTTGTCAAGCACAAGACGAAGCTGGAAAAAGTCCAGAGGTATGCCACTAGACTAGTCCCAGAACTAAGAGGCACGAGTTACGAGTAAAGGCTGCGGGAAATGCACCTTACGACACTGGAAGACAGAAGAGTAAGGGAAGACATGATCACTACCTACAAAGTCCTCAGGAGAATTGACAGGGTAGACAAGGATAAAGTATTCAACACTGGTGGTACGCGAACAAGAGGACACAGGTGGAAACTGAGTACCTAAATGAGACACAGGGACGTTCGAAAGAACTTTTTCAGTGTCAGAGTAGTTAGCGGGTGGAATGCATTGGGCAATGATGTGGTAGAGGCTGACTCCATACACAGTTTTTAATGTAGATATGATAGAGCCCAGTAGGCTCAGGAATCTGTACACCAGTTGATTGACCGTTGAGAGGCGGGACCAAAGAGCCAAAGCTCAACCCCTGCAAGCACAAATAGGTGAGTACAAATAGGTGAGTACACACACACACGCGCGTGCATTTGTCCTATAGCCTCTCACAATTGTCCTCTAGCAATTGTAGTACAAAAAAATCATAGAAGTAGTCATATATAACCCCCCAACCAAACGACAGAAAGCCCAGACAGGAATATAATAAAACCAACATGGCCACCATTAATATAATAGAGAGAGCAGCTTCTGTAGCTAGCAGGAACGGATCCAGACTACTAATCATGGGAGACCTCAACCATGGGAAGATAGGTCGGGAGAACAGAGACCCACATGGAGAACATGGAGAACATGGAGAACATGGAGAACTAAGCTGCTGGATGTGGCAACATGAAACTTTCTAAGCCAACACATCAAGGGACCGACAGGAATGAGAGGAGAGGATGAACCAGCTATGCTTGATCTGATATTTACCCTAATGAGTCGGATATAAGGGAAGTTAAGTTGAAAGCCTCCCTTTGGAATGAGTGATCACAGTGTATTCATCTTTGAGTACCTGGTAGAGTTAAGAATTATCTCCCCCCCAAAAAAAAACTGGGAAACAAAGGGCTGGCGAACCGAAAGGAAAATTATGAGGAGATGAGAAAATTCCTAAGGGATATACCATGGGACGCAGACCTCAGAACTAAGTCCGCACAAGAGATGATGGACTATGTCATCCAAAAGTGTCAGGAGGTAGTAAACAGGTTTATCCCGGCCCGACAGGAAAAAACCGAGAAGCATAAGAAGAATCCGTGGTTTAATAGGGCATGTATGGAAGCAAAGGAACTGAAGAAAAGGGCGCGAAGGAACTTCCGAAATAACAGAACACCAGAAAGCAGAGAGAGAGTTACCAGAGAACCAGGAACGAGTATATTAGTGTGAGAAGAGAAGCTGAGAAAAATATGAACATGATATAGCTAATAAAGCTAAGACCAAACCAAAGCTGCTCCACCGTCACATCAGGAGGAAAATAACATTGAAGGAACAGGTGATGAAACTTAGAACAGGTGAGGACAGGTTCACAGAGAATGACAAAGAGGTTTGTGAAGAACTCAACAACTGGTTCCAGGAGGTCTTCACAACAGAACAAGGTGAGGTCACTGCGCTAGGAGAGGTGGCAGTAAACCAGACGACCTTGGAAGGATTCGAAATTACAATTGATGAGGTCAAGAGGCATCTGTTGGATCTGGACGTGAGAAAGGCTGTTGACCCAGACGGAATCTCACCATGGGTATTAAAAGAGTGTGCAGGAGCACTTTGCTTGCCACTCTCCATAGTGTATTGTGGGTCACTGGAGATGGGAGACCTACCAGAAAATATGGAAGACGGCTAATGTAGTCCCAATATACAAAAAAGGTGACAGACAAGAGGCACTGAACTACAGGCCAGTGTCCTTAACCTGTATATCATGTAAGGTGATAGAGAAGATCGTGAGAAAAAAACTAGTAACATCTGGAGAGAAAGGACTTGGTGAGAACCCATCAACATGGGTTCAGGGAGGGTAAATCTTGCCTTACATGCTTAATAGAATCCTACGATCTGGTGACAAAGATTATGCAAGAAAGAGAAGGATGGGCGGACTGCATTTTCTTGAACTGTCGGAAAGCCTTTAACACAGTACCCCATGAGGAGCTGATGCATAAGCTGGAGAAACAGGCAGGAGTAACTTGTATGGCGCTTCAGTGGATAAGGGAGTACCTAAGCAATAGGAAGCAGAGAGTTACAGTGAGGGGTGAGACCTCAGATTGGTGTGAATTCCCCAGTGGAGTTCCACAAGGCTCTGTACTCGGACCTATCCTGTTTCTGATATATGTAAATGATCTCCCATAGGGTTGACCAGACCACACACTAGAAGGTAAAGGGACGACGACGTTCCGGTCCGTCCTGAACCATTCTCAAGTCTTGAGAATGGTCCAGGACGGATCGAAACGTCGTCGGGTTCAGCTCCTTTAGCATTTCCTCATAGCTCATACCTCTCAGTTCCGCGACGAGCCTGGTGGCATACCGCTGAATCTTCTCAAACTCTGTCTTGTGTTTAACTAGGTCTGGATTCTAGGCAGGAGGCGCTTATTCCAGGATTGGTCTGACATAAGTGGTATGCAGGGTCCTGAACGATTCCTTACACAAGTTTCTAAAGGCAGTTCTTATGTTGGACAGTCTAACATATGCCGCTGATTATATCCTTTTTATGTGGGCCTCTGGGGACAGGTTTGGTGTGATATCAACCCCCAGATTTTTCTCTCTCTATATGACTTTTGCAGGATTTCACCTTCCAGATGGTACCTAGTGTTCAGCCTCCTGCTCCCTTCGCCTAATTTCATTACATTACACTTTCCCAAGTTGAACTTTAGCAGCCATTTTCTAGACCATTCTTTCAGTTTGTCCAGGTCATCCTGTAGTCTCTGTCCATCTTCATCCGTCTTGATTCTTCTCATAATTTTTGCATCATCAGCAAACATTGAGAGGAACGAGTCGATACCCTCCAAAAGTCCGTTTACATATATTTGAAACAGGATGGGTCCAAGTACGGAGTCCTGTGGGACTCCGCTGGTGATCTCGCTACTCTGATGTCTCTCATCCCTCTCACCGTTACTCGCTGTTTCCTGTTGCTTAAGTGCTCCCTTATCCACTGGAGCATCTTCCCTTTTATTCCTGCCTGATGCTCCAACTTTTTTAACAGCCTTTTATGGGGTACTGTGTCAAAAGGCTTTCTGGCATTCCAGGAAAATGCAGTCGGCCCACCCTTCTCTTTACTGCCTAATTTTTGTTGCCTGGTCATAGAATTCTATTAAACCTGTGAGGCACGATTTACCATCTCTGAACCCATGTTGGTGGTGTGTCACAAAGTTATTTCCCTCCAGATGCTCTACGAGAATTTTCCTCACAATCTTCTCCATCACCTTGCATGGTATACAAGTTAGAGAACCTGGCCTGTAGTTCAGTGCCTCTTGCCTGTCACCCTTTTTGTATTTTGGGACTACGTTAGCTGTCTTCCAACTTTCTGGTAGGTCTCCTGTTTCCAGTGACCTGTTATACACCATAGAGAGTGACACACTTAGTGCTTCTGCACCTTCTTTCAGTATCCATGGTGAGATTCTGTCAGGCCCAACAGCCTTTGTCACATCAAGCTCCAGCAGACACCTTTTGACCTCATCACTGGTGAGGTCAAATTCCTCCCAGGTTGCTTAGTTTGCCTCCTCCTCATTTAGTGCAGGGGCTTCTCCTTGTTCTATTGTGAAGGCCTCCTGGAATCTCTTGTTGAGTTCTTCACACACCTCCTTGTCATTCTCTGTGTATCTGTTCTCCCCTTTATCCAATTCCATCACTTGTTCCTTCACCGCTGTTTTTCTCCTGATGTGGCTGTGGAGCAGCTGTGGTTGGGTCTTAGTGTCACTCGCTATTTCATTTTCATACTGTCGCTATGCTTCCCTCCTCACTCTAAGGTACTCATTTCTGGCCCTCTGGTATCTCTCCCTGTTCTCCATTGTTCTCTTATTTTTTATAGTTTCTCCATGTTATTTTACTCAGTTGTTTCGCTACCTGGTTGAACAATGGGTTTTTCTGTTGTTTTTCGTTTTTTTTCTTTTGGACTGGGATAAACCTGTTTGCAGCTTCCTAGCACTTCTGGGTGACAAAATCCATCATGTCCTGCACATTCTTGTCTCTAAGTTCTGTTTCCCATGGAATTCCCCTGAGGAAGTTTCTCATCTCGTCATATTTTCCTCTTCGGTAATTCAGTCTTTTCCCCTTCGATCCCATCCTTGGATAGGTTATCCCTACCTCCACCAAGTACTCAAAGGTCAGTACACTGTGGTCACTCATTCCTATGGGGGCTTGAACTTTGACTTCCCTTATTTCTGATTCATTCAGGGTGAATATCAAGTCGAGCCTAGCTGGTTCATCATTGCCTTTCACTCTTGTGGGTTCCCTGACATGCTGGCTTAGAAAGTTCCTTGTTGCCACTTCCAAGAGTTTAGCTCTCCAAGTATCTGCACCACCATGTGGGTCCCCATTTTCCCAGTCTATCTCTCCATGCTTGAAATCACCCATGATTAAGAGTCTTGAGCCATTCCTGCAGGCAACTGAAGCTGCTCTCTCTATTATATTATTGGTTGCCATGTTGTTCCAATCAAACTCCTGTCTGGGTCTTCTGTCACTTAGAGGAGTGTTGTAAATCACTGCCACTATTATCTTAGGTCCACCCATTGTTATAGTTCCTGTTATGTAATCTCTGAACCCATCACAGCCCGGAAATTTCATCTCATCAAAACTCCAGTCCTTCCTTATCAGCAGGGCCACTCCTCCACCTCCTCTCCCTTCCCTCTCTTTCCTTACTATATAGTAGTCCTTTGGAAACACAGCATCTGTTATAACTCCTGACAATTTTGTTTCCGTTAGTCCTATTACATCAGGGTTTTCCTCTTAGGCCCTTTCTGCCAGTTCACTTGCTTTATTGGTAGTCCCATCAATGTTTGAGTATATTATCTTGAAACTCACTTTCTTATATCCAATTTCACCCTCACTCCCCACAAGTGTAGGAAGTTGTTCCATGGTCATTGCTACTTCGGTAGGCTCATCCTCCTGTGAGGTAGTTGCCAGGGGTTGAAGAGGAGGTGGAGTGGGGGATGAAGGGCTTACATCTTGCTCAGGCCTGCTTGGGGCAGGAAGAAGTTTGGGGGTGAGGGGGGCAAGGATTGCTTGGGGAGAGGGCACGCGCTCCTGTTGTGTAGTTGACAGGGGTTCAGGGGGAGGTGGAGTGGTGGATGGAGGGCTTAGGTCTTGCCTGGGCATGCCTGGGGCAGGAAGAAGACCTGCGGCTGGGAAAGCATGGGGTACTCGGGGTAAGGCGAGAAGGAGGATTTGGGTGATATGATGAGGATTGTGCAGGGGCAAGGAAGGGTTTGTGCTGGGGGTTAGGGGGCTCTATTGGGTGGTAGGCTGGGGTGTTACAGTCCCCCTCTGGGGTTCCTGAGTTGCTGGATTGGGGTTTTCCATTCCCTCTGGGATTGCTGGGTTGGAGGCTGAGGTTCCCTGGCTCCCTTCCCTCTCCTTGCGCCTTTTCCTTGCACCTGCTGCCCTTACTATCTCGTCCTGGGTCATGTCCCTCTGAAGATATACCTCTTTGTAATTCATCCCCTTCCTACCTGTAGTTGGGGTCGTCCCACTGGTCTTAGCCCCTCAGTACTGGGCGCCACTGCTCGCCCTTGGGCTCCCCCAGTCAACTAAGGGCTGGCCTTATACACCCTGTCATGTTCACAGAAAATGGTACCATCCGTTTTCTATGTGCGGCGAGTCAGACGCCAGAGAGAGAGGTAAACAAGAGAGCGTACAGGATGCTACAAGCTTGGAAGCAGCTAGTCATGTATCAGTTTAAGTATTAAAGTCAGTAACCAAGTAATGGCTTTATATCAACCCTACAACCAAGACTTCCTCAGTAACACACAACACCACATTGGCGACGAGGATGAACTGTGAACGCAGGTATTTCTTGAGCTTCAAACACAAGGACGTAGCATGCTGTCTCGCCCGGAGGAGGAAGAGAAGCTGTCTGTGAGCACCATACCCAATGCTGTGTGCTAACCAATGCTGTGTGCTAACCGATGCTGTGTGATAACCAATGCTGTGTGCTAACCAATGCTGTGTGCTACCCAAGCTGTGCTGACAAGCTGTGTACTGAGGAATCTGGAAATCTGCCTACGCTGTGTACGAAACGACGCTTTGATGCTGTATACAAAACCCGATGTTATGTTTACGAAATGCGCTCTGTGCCACAATTCTTCACGCTGTGTCAACTGCTGACAACTGCTGTACCAACTGCTGCCAACTGCTGTACCAACTGCTGCCAACTGCTGTACCAACGGATGCTAACTGCTGTACCAACTGCTAACTACTGCTGTGACAACTGCTGACAACTGCTGTGAGTAGGAACAACACATGTACACACGGGCTAGGTAAGAAGTCAGTTGCTGCTGTATTGTGCTCTGCTGTGAACTTTTGCATTAAAATGCTTGTGTGCTTTGCAAAATTAAAGTAATTACAGTGAATTCTTAACTAACATATACAGTGCAGTAAGTGTTTAGTATTCTGAGGAACATTTAAGTGATAAGTTTACATTTATTCAGTAAAAATGGCAAATATATCTAAGTTTCCTGACTGTGACCAGACAAACCTGTCACAGAGGTGGACCAAATGGCTTAAAAGGTTTGAAAATATGTTGATAGTTTCTGACATCAAAAGTGCTGAAAGAAAGTGTGCCTTTCTACTTCATTATGCAGGTGATCGAGTTTGTGACATTTTTGATACACTGAAAGACACTGGTGGTGCCAAAGATTATGACATTGCCAAAGCCAAACTAACAGAGCATTTCAAACCAAAGCAAAATACTGCAATGGAAATTATGCATTTCAGGAGAGCAGAACAACTCTCTAATGAAACTGTGGATCAATACCACACACGTCTGCAGGGTTTAGCAGTCTATTGTGAGTTTGCTGATGTTGACAAAGAAAGCAAACAGCAAATAATTGAAGCATGCACATCTACACGTCTCCGTCGAAGAGCTCTAGAACTTGTTGATGATGAAAGTTCTCTTACCTAGATACTGGATATGGCTCGTCGAATGGAAGATTCTGCACGTGATGCTCGTGTCATGGAGTGCAGTGCCAACAACAGCTCTGCCACTGTTACTAACAGTGATGGGGTACGTAAGGTTCAGGGAGGACACCGTGATCAAATAAGATATCATGGCAAACCTAACAGCAAATTGAGCCGAGATTGACCCATCACAAATGGGGTCAAGGAACAAGACTCAAGCAGTCGCAACGACCCACATCAGAAGGTGTCAACAATAAATGTTACAATTGTGGAAGAGACTACCCACACCAAGGTAATGTTTGTCCAGCTCAAGGTAAGAAGTGCTATGAGTGTGGAAAACTAGGTCATTTTGGTGCTATGTGTCGTTTTGCACTCAAGAAACCGCAGTCAGTGAACCAGCACTGTACGAGGATCAGGTCATAGGGGTCGAGGTGGCAAACACAATATTGCACCTCATATCCAAAATGTTAATAATGTACAAGACAACATTTCATTACAACCAGTCTCAGATGACAGTGAATGTGATTATACTTATGGAGTACAAGCAATCACAGAATGGAATGATCTTCCAAACAACCCAGAGACTATAGTATACATTGCTAGTATTTGTCTCAAAGTTCTTATTGACACTGGATCAAACATTGACACCATTGCTGAATGTCACTATGAGAAATTTAAAAAACAGTTCCCAAAGCTTGACAACTACAACGGTAAAGCCACTGCCTATGCTTCAAAGGTAGCCTTGCCAATGATTGGAACTTTCACTGCAGAGATTAAATCAAAGAGTGCAATGCTTACTACTACATTCCATGTTGTTAGGAATGCAAAGGAGTCTCTACTCAGTTACAAGACTTCAACCAAATTGGGGCTACTTCAGCTTTCTAATGCTGTAGCAGTGGAATCTGCAAACAATGTTGATGCTATTGTTGTTGAATTTTCTGATCGATTTAAATCCATAGGTTGTTATACTGATAGCAAAGTACATCTGCATATCAACCCAGATGTAATTCCAGTTGCCCAACCACATCGCCGACAATCATTCCATACTCGCAAGAAAGTCGATGCCGAACTGGATAGGCTGATGGAACTAGATATCATTGAACCAGTAACAGGCCCAACACCATTGGTAAGCCCAATTGTCACTCCACCAAAGCCGAAGAATCCAGATGAGATACGCATTTATGTAGGCATGCGTGTTCCCAACAAGGCAATAATGCGTGAACGCCATCCTACACCCACTGTAGATGATATGATCTACCGCCTGAATGGTGCAACTGTATTCAGCAAGTTAGATTTAAACAAGGGCTATCATCAGCTTGCACTTGATGATGAGAGTCGATTCATCACAACATTTACGACACATCGAGGTCTGTATAGGTACAAGCGCCTGAGTTTTGGTATCAACAGTGCTGCCGAGGTATTCCAGCACATCATCAGCCAGGTATTGCAAGATATACCTAATGCTGACAACATGTCTGATGACATCATTGTTTATGGCCGTACCCAAGCTGAACACGACAAAGCTCTTCGTGCAACATTGCAACGCCTACGAGACAAAAATCTGACGCTAAGCCGAGCAAAGTGTGAGTTCAATGAACATAAAATTTAATTCTTTGGACATGTACTTAGTGACAAAGGTCTGTCTCCAGATCCTAAGAAAGTTGCAGATATCAAGAATGCTGCACCTCCTTCAACGTCCACTGAAGTACATAGTTTTCTGGGAATGGCAAACTACTGTTCTCGCTTCATTCCAGATTTTGCTACCATTACGAAGCCTCTACGTGAGCTCCTGAAGAAAAATGCATCATGGTACTGGAGCGATATCGAGCAAAATGCATTTGATGCTGTGAAAGATGCACTAGTAGAGAATGCGACTGCTGCGTACTTTGATCCATCAATGGACACTGAGTTAACGGTGGATTCCTGTTGGTTTAGGTGCTGTGTTAGCCCAACACAAACCTGGTCAACCAGATTCCAGAGTAGTAATTGCCTATGCCAGCCGTTCTCTCACAGATGTTGAGCAACGATACAGTCAGACAGAGAAGGAAGCTCTTGCTCTTGTATGGGGCTGTGAACACTTCAATGTGTATTTGCTTGGTGCACCCTTCACCACGATAGTCACTGACCACAAACAGTTGGAGACCATCTTCAATAATCCAAAGTCCAAACCACCAGCTCGCATTGAGAGATGGGCTCTTCGTCTGCAACCATACAACTTTACGGTGAGGTACAAGCCAGGTGCAGACAATCCCGCTGATTACATCAGTCGACATCCTGCCAACAGTTTCACCATCACCAAGCATCAGCAAGTTGCCGAGGAATATGTACACTCTGTAACCTGTGATGCAGTCCCTAAGACTTTCATTCTTGATGAAATCCGTACTGCAACCCTAGAGGACCCAACTCTGCAAGCAACAGTGGATGCATTGACTAAGAAAAAGTTTCCACGCATCCCACCCTCAGGAGTTGACCAAGATGCATTCAAAGCACTTCAACGCATCCAGACAGAATTAGGTGTTACGCAACAACGCGACATCGTGCTGCGAGGTACTCTCTGTCGTCATTCCAGCTGTTCTCCAGCAACGCGCTCTGAAGCTTGCACATCAAGGACACCAAGGTCTTGTTAGGACCAAACAGCTGCTACGAGAAAAGGTGTGGTTTCCTGGCATTGATCGTCAAGCAAAGGACATGCATGATGCCTGTGTCCCTTGCCAAGCTGCAGTGGATACTTCAAGACCAACACCTCTACAACCTTCACCACTACCTGCTGAACCATGAACGGAAGTATCGATGGACTTCTGTGGACCGCTTCCAACTGGAGAGTACTTGACGGTAGTCATTGATGATCACTCACGTTATCCAGAAGTAGAAATCATCACTTCCACATCTGCAAAGGCCGTCATCCCGGAACTCGACAAGATCTTTTCAAACTTTGGCATTCCTGAAGTTGTCAAGACGGACAATGGACCGCCATTCAATGGACAAGACTTCGTCAACTTTGCTGAGCATATTGGATTCAAACACCGCCGTGTGATGCCACTGCATCCTCAAGCAAATGGAGAAGTTGAGAGATTCATGCAACCTCTCATGAAAGCGGTACACTGTGCTCATGCCGAAGGACGATCCTGGAAACAAACTATGTATGCTTTTCTCAGGAACTACCGTGCAACACCGCATGGAACACTGGGCAAGTCGCTTGGCGAACTTTTATTTGGACGTCCTATGAGGATCTCACTACCTGTCATGCCAGCCGAGGTAACGGATAAACGTCTCGCTCAGAACAATGCACTAGCCAAGTGCAAAATGAAAATTGCTCATGATCAACGTGCAAAAAAACAATTCATAAAGGTTGGAGATACTGATCTCGTTAAAAAGAAAAAAGAGGGAAAGCTGGATATGCCGTATGAAACAAAACCATATAAAGTGATTAGTGTAAAAGGAACTATGGTAACAGCTAGTAATAATCATAGTATAACACGTAATATGGCTTATTTCAAAGTGATTCCAACTTGTCTAGAAAATGATGAAGTGCAGAGTCGTGCAAAAGAAAAAGAAAAAATGAGTTATAACTCAACAAATAATTCATCAAGGGATATTATTGTATTTGGGGACTCTCGTCCTAAACGTCATGTTAAACGCCCTACACGATTTGATGATTAATTGTGTTCCTATGTAATGCAAAGTAGTTACTTATTATGCTAAACTAAATTTAATATTGTTTGAATAATGCAGATCTCTCATTCAATATTTTGTAACTTTGCATTACAGTTTCTTTCATGTTTGTTTAACATTGCATATGTATTTTTAACATTGAAATCCTTTGTGGTAAAGATTAAGTTGTTTAAATTCTTTGTGTGCTTAATTAATGTTAAAGGTATGCAATATCTCTTGATATGTTAATAACTTACTTTGTGTCAATAACTTTGCTTTGTGCTAATAGCATGGTAGACATCCTGTATTCATTCTTTTTAAAGAAAAGGAGGGATGTCATGTTCACAGAAAATGGTACCATCCGTTTTCTATGTGCGGCGAGTCAGACGCCAGAGAGAGGTAAACAAGAGAGCGTACAGGACACTACCCGCTTGGAAGCAGCTAGTCATGTATCAGTTTAAGTATTAAAGTCAGTAACCAAGTAATGGCTTTATATCAACCCTACAACCAAGAATTTCTCAGCTACATTCAAATACCACACACCCCTAGCGAGTGGGGAGGTTCAAGCTTCCTATAACTCACCTAAACCTGCCTGTCCTGACACTGGGACATTTTCTCTTGCTATATCTGGTCTGTCCTGAGGTCGCCAGCTGGGTGTTTATTCTCGTGTCCCAGCAACACGTCAGTGGTCCCATTAATTATCCCGGCTAAGGATGCAATGTCACGTGCAGTGCAAGGTGTCACTAATGGTCTCATAAATATATATATAGCCCTAGAGAATGGAGGCTCACTTAAACTCATCAATTAGTTTAAAATGTTTACTGAAGAAAGGCATGTATTCACATACAAATTGTATGAAGAAATGTCAAAAGGGGGGAAATCGTCCGGTGGTGGCAACACTTCTCGGTGACACGTCTCTTGCAACACGGTCAGCTGACTGGGTCCACTCCTCGAGCCGCGGGGCACACCTCGCGCCTCTGGCAGCACGATCAGCTGGCAGTTCCAATTGTCAGAACGTCGTGATTTTCCCACGAGATTCTCCACCCCCCTTCAGAATCCATCCATTCTCACCTCCTTGTTACTATCATTAATATTATTAATTGTATTATTATTATTATTATTATTATTATAATTATTATTATTATTATTATTATTATTATTATGATTATTATGGAGTGTAATTCTTGATCAAATTGACAAGGGGGATCATTCCTGACGTAGGTTCGAACCCTCATCAAAGCCCTTTTGGATTTGTTCATTTGATATATCACGCTATTGTGATTTCTGTGTGTAATGAAATTCTTATTATTTTTCAACATCACGTCTTAGTTACTTTAACTGCTGATAGCTAGAATTCCAATGTTTCCCCCACAGATATATCTTGAAAAGCATCTCTGCTTGAGATATACCGAATTCCATTTTGTTATTATTAGCTAAGTATTTAAAAGATGTTTGAACAGTAGCAATGATTGTGTTAGTAATTTTAACAATTTTGCTTATTTTTGATGAAGAGTTCGTCGAACTTGTTCTGTTGGTGTTCAGTTAACATCGAACTTGGTCAGGTGGTGTAACGGAAACATTAGATTTTCTCTGTTGGTGTAACAGAAACGCCTATCTCGTTGTTGCCAGTTGTACCTCTTGTTCAGTGTTATTCTTAAGGGAGGGAGGTGTAGAGAAGCCAAGTGGGAGGTATGGATTTTGTAGACAGTGTAAAGTGCATACAATTACCCGCATCTCTTCTGTGTTGAAGAGTCTCGATGAAAGGCACTGGATCAGGTTCATTAAGCTTCGCTATCATGAGATGTGTGGCCTGGCCCGGTATTCTGTCTTACAAGGATAGCAGGGTTGCCCTATCTGAATTGTATATTCCGGTATTTTAACCGGAATCTGCTAATTCGCGTTAAGATTATGTCCCATAATTCCCGTATTCGAGGACAGGAAGCCTGTACATAGACTGATCGAGGTCCCTGTCTTGACCAACTGCTGACCTTGTCCAGGATGCAACCCACAACAGCTGCCTGACTTCAGGGGTACCTATTTTACCCCATCAGGTGAAATTTAACGTGCCCAGGTCGTTTGTGTCGCATTCGGGGACTTATCCCGAATGCGATAGGACGGTAGAGTGACGGTCTCGCATCATGCAGGTCGGCGTTCAATCCTCGACCGTCCAAGTGGTTGGGCACCATTCCTTTCCCCCCGTCCCATCCCAAATCCTTATCCTGACCCCTTCCAAGTGCTATATAGTCGTAATGGCTTGGCGCTCTCTCCTGATAGTTCTCTTCCCTCGGTTGTGAGTCGAAAACGTATACCACTGTGCCACTGAGTGCCTAGCTTCTGTGTTGAGTATCTATATAAAGTCATACACACTGTTTCTATTATTGAAGCTTTACTGTGCTTATTTATGTGTAGCGAATTATATTCTTTCACTGCTTCCTACGATTTTTGTTCTTGCAGGCCGGCGTTCAATCCCCGTCGGTCCATGTGGTTGGATATCATTCCTTCCCTCCATCCTACCATAGACACTTGTCCTCGTATCCTTTCCAAGTGCTATGTAGTCATATCAGATTAGCGCTTTCTCTTCATAAGTTCCTTATATTAGGGACCTGACAGCTGAATGGACAGCGCTCGGGGTTCGTAGTCTTGAGGTTTCGGGTTCGATCCCCGGTGGAGGCGGAAACAAATGGGCAGAGTTTCTTTCACCCTAATGCTCCTGTTACCTAACAGTAAATAGGTACCAGGGAGTTAGACAGCTGCTAAGGGCTGCCTCCTGGGGGTGTGTATCAAAAAGGAGGCTTGGTCGAGGACCGGGCCGTGGGGACGTTAAGCCCCGAAGTCATCTCAAGATAACCACAAGATAGGCGACTACGGGACTGATCTTCCCTTTTCTCTACCAGTTCAAAAATAAAAGAACTTTGTCTCTAGTTCTGAAGTAAATATATGCATATGTTTTTACATTGTGTTTGGGGCTTGTAATGTGTTGATTGTACCACAAGAACAGTCTGATGATTGTACCACAAGAACAGTCTGATGATTGTACCACAAGAACAGTCTGATGATTGTATCACGAGAACAGTCTGATGATTGTACCACAAGAACAGTCTGATGATTGTACCACAAGAACAGTCTGATGATTGTACCACAAGAACAGTCTGATGATTGTACCACAAGAACAGTCTGATGATTGTACCACAAGAACAGTCTGATTGTACCACAAGAACAGTCTGATGATTGTACCACAAGAACAGTCTGATGATTGTATCACAAGAACAGTCTGATGATTGTACCACAAGAACAGTCTGATGATTGTACCACAAGAACAGTCTGATGATTGTACCACAAGAACAGTCTGATGATTGTACCACAAGAACAGTCTGATGATTGTACCACAAGAACAGTCTGATGATTGTACCACAAGAACAGTCTGATGATTGTACCACAAGAACAGTCTGACGATTGTACCACAAGAACAGTCTGATGATTGTACCACAAGAACAGTCTGATGATTGTACCACAAGAACAGTCTGATGATTGTACCACAAGAACAGTCTGATGATTGTACCACAAGAACAGTCTGATGATTGTACCACAAGAACAGTCTGATGATTGTACCACAAGAACAGTCTGATGATTGTACCACAAGAACAGTCTGATGATTGTACCACAAGAACAGTCTGATGATTGTACCACAAGAACAGTCTGATGATTGTACCACAAGAACAGTCTGTTTATTGTACCACAAGAACAGTCTGTTTATTGTACCACAAGAACAGTCTGATGATTGTACCACAAGAACAGTCTGATGATTGTACCACAAGAACAGTCTGATGATTGTACCACAAGAACAGTCTGATGATTGTACCACAAGAACAGTCTGTTTATTGTACCACAAGAACAGTCTGTTTATTGTACCACAAGAACAGTCTGATGATTGTACCAGAAGAACAGTCTGATGATTGTACCACAAGAACAGTCTGATGATTGTACCACAAGAACAGTCTGATGATTGTACCACAAGAACAGTCTGATGATTGTACCACAAGAACAGTCTGTTTATTGTACCACAAGAACAGTCTGTTTATTGTACCACAAGAACAGTCTGATGATTGTACCACAAGAACAGTCTGATGATTGTACCACAAGAACAGTCTGATGATTGTACCACAAGAACAGTCTGATGATTGTACCACAAGAACAGTCTGATGATTGTACCATAAAAACAAAATCAAATATTTTAAGTGATGATTGTAACACAATAACATAGTCAGATGTGTAAGGTGGTCAGGTGTATAAGATGTACTCAAATTGATTTATTAAAAATTTCAATATCCTTAAAATTTTTATCAGTTCTTTCTTTGATTTAAAGTCCATAAAAGTGCTTAACAAGCATGAACATTTACACCTGTAATTAAACAGCTTCCCTCCGGCTTAACTCTTTTTTTGGGGGGGAAAAAAGTTAAATAACTTCTTTGTGAGAGAGAGAGAGAGAGAGAGAGAGAGAGAGAGAGAGAGAGAGAGAGAGAGAGAGAGAGAGAGAGAGAGAGAGAGAGAGAGAGAGAGAGAAATTTTCTGATACAAAAGTGGTTTGCGAGTTTTCTAATTTTTTTAATAAGCAGTTGGTAATTAGGTCACTCAGAGACAAATTATAAAAAGATTAGGAGCATTGATAGAATGGAAATGTTTACTGAAAACTATTGCCGTAATTTTGTTTGGGGGTTTTGATGTTAGGGTTAATTAAGACTTATCAACCGCGTGAGGGTTGGAAGGCCTACCTTCCAGCAAGAATACTTTACGCTTGAAGTATACTTAACTAAAGTAAGTTCTATATGTATACACTCTTAGAAGTGAGGAGCAAACACACACACGCATACCCACACACACACACACACACACACCACACAGTCAACGACTGTGTCCTCTTAAACCTGTCCTCTTAAAAAGAACGTCGCTTTTGGCCGTTTGCCCGTATGGCCGAATTTGGACGTAATTTGAAAATGAATAAATAATGAAAATAAATTTGGGATTTTTTTTTTCAACAACAGTAAGTTAAGGGCCTTCTGATAGGTTAGGTGGGAAGGAAATTCTCAAAGTTTCAAAACGTTATGAAAAACGTGAATTGAAAGTCATATATTCTCACCTTACAGAGTCGGCCGGACGACTCAAACAGAAAACGGAACAGTACGTCACTTTTGTGAGTCGATTTCATTTCAAATTACGTCCAAATTTGGCCATAGTGCGCATACGAGCCAAAAGTGACGTTATTTTTAAGAGGACGGGTTGTACACCCATACACATCCATACACACACACCCACTCACACCCCACCCACACACACACAAACACGCCCCACACACACACTATACCTCCCACTCCATTACGACTGTAAGCGGTGTAGACTATAAACAGCAGGACGTGAATCATTGCCATTTGGCAGGGATAAAATTAATGAGGTGTACATGATGGACGGTTCTGATGGTCAATAAATCCAAAGGAAAACTAATGACGGAACAGTTCGGCTATTAACAGAAAATGTGCCTTATGATATATTAATTAATGTTTTACATATTACAGTAAACTCATAACGAGTCGCCACACTATTAAGAACTTCATGTTTAAGAGCTCGTGTGTGCAACAAGATACTTTAAGATAGAGCTTCATGCAGGTCGGCGTTAAATTCCCGACCGTCCAAGTGGTTCGGAACCATTCCTTCCCTCCCCCCGTCCCATCCTAAATCCTTATCCTGACCCCTTCCAAGTGTTAAATAGTCGTAATGGCTTGGCACTTTCCACTGAAAATTTATTTTCCTTAGAAGGGGGAATGAGGTAGTTTGGCGTAGGAGTAGTTGTGGCACAACCTGTTCCGTCCTCAAGCCATGCTCGTCCCAACTGCCGCCAATCCCCTTGAGACATTTGTATTTTGGTATGATATGTGTAATACAAAAAATTAAATCTCGGAAAGAAAATAATATAAACATATATATTATAATTTTGTGTATAGATATGAAAGGAGCTTTTATTCTTTTGTCATTCGTTTATATATCAGTTCGTCCTCAGGCTAGGATCGGTATCGCTGCGCCCCCCTCCCCCCCCCTAAAAAAAACACTTTTTAAAAACAGATTTGTTATATATAAATTACTATTAGTAAATTTTAAAGTTCTGTGGATAGTTAGACGCAGGTTAGGTTGAGTGTTTTGGTTCTATTGGTGATTATTTATATCTGAAGTGCGTGGGTGAAGCATTTACAGTTTTGTAACTTTTTTTTTTTTTTTTTTTTTTTTAAATGCAGAGTATGCAAATTAAATATAATAAAAATGCAGAATACATAAAGGAAAACAATAGACCACCGGCCAGAAGGGCCGACAGCATAGCACAACAAAACACATACACAAGAAAAACATGAAAAATACAGCATACATCAAAGCACAAAACAGGATACAATGGCAATCCAACAATCATAGTACAAAACAACACCTCCAGAAAAACAAAACATACAACAAGAGGCATAGCAGGAAACAGAACAGTGCAAACACAAGACTGTCCAAACACGTACAACAGGTAAAGCAACATAAAATCAAAACATTAATAAAAAAAAACACACACCAAGCCATCCGCCCCGTAAACAAAAGGCGAGGCCAAAATAAACAATTACAATAAACTCGCACACCTGAAAACAAATCAGGCATAAACACAACAACTAGCCTGAAGGACCAAGAATGCAACAACAAAGTACATCAAGAAACAAACAAATTAATACACAACCAAACAAAGTCACAAAACACCGGCCTGAAGGGCCGACATCAAAAACACAAGAAAACAAAAGAAAAATACAACAAAACATCACAACACCACACCAAACACACAGCAAGCACACAGATTACGAAAAGATCTCATACTTGTCCGGCCACTCGTCCGCCGGGAAGCGAATACAATACGCCTCCCAAAGTAGCATAATGTCCTCCGAAACATGGTCACTATTGAGCGTACGAGGATCAGGCATTCACTCTGGCACACCTACAATAAAACACTTAGCCCGACGAATCCAGATGGTAGAAGGGCACCACGGATCAGGACGCACTCGGTCAACAATATCAAAACTCAACGGATGGTCAGCATCATTCGCCACTCCAGAGGCCAAGATGAGAGGGAGAGGCACCTTCCCATGAGGCCGAGCAATGGGCAGCACACTGGGAGCCTCCTCAGCTGCCTCACAGGGCCCCTCGTCAACCACCGAACGTTGTATCTGCTGGGACCCCCCACGCTTGGCATCCTTTTTCAGCACCAGCTTGATGCCTCGGCTCGCACCAGGATCCACACCATCCACGCTCGTAGGAGCAACCACCTCCCACTGCGGAGAACCTTCTGCAGGAGAAAGAACAGGAGGTAAATTAGACGCACAATCATCGTCAACAGCTGACACATGGACATCAGCCACCACCAGCGTCGTAGAGCACGAGTCACCCGGAATCGCCACACCATCTCCCGAAGCTGCACCCGCGTCATAGTCCTCTATATCAGCCCAAGCAGTAGAAGAGCGCCTAGAACGCTTGGGCACTGGCCGCACATCCTCACAGCCGGAGGCGGACCCAGAACCACGGCCCTCACGAACCGGGCGAACCACCGCCCATCGCAGTACTGCAGCAGCCTCAACCACATGGGGAACCGGGCCGCACACAACAGGATGCTCCGCAGCCCCCCCAACACCCAGCACAGCCAGAACACCTGGCGAGGGTGCAGGACCAGGCGCAGCAGCAGGAGTCGAGGAAGACGCAGACGCACTCGGCTGAGGGACAACAAGTACCTGGGGCATGTCGGGTGACGCAGGAGGGGCCGCATCAGCAGCGACTGAGACCTGCTCCACTTCATCTCCGGAATCCACGCCCTGAGGGAGCGGCGGGAAATCCTCCTCCCGGAATAAGTTAACGGGTGCAGCAGGTGTCGCAGAGCACCCGGCAGCCTGATGCCCCAACTGGCCACACCGGAAACAAGTACGGGGCTGCCGGGCATAGTACACCCGAACGTAGTAGCCCAGCAGCCGGACAGAAGATGGGATATCCGACCGCAGGCGCATACCTAATGTACGGACGTTCGTCTGCTTCCCAGCATACTTCCCCGAGGACAGCTTGTTCACCCGCACACTGATGACTACACCATACCTCCCGAAGAAGCGCCGGAGAAGGTCTTCAGGGAACTCCAGGGGCGCACCGTGCACACTGACATATGTCAGGGCAACACTTCGGTCCGAGATCGTAACGGAGCCGGGGCCATCCGGCAACTGCAATGAACGCCCCTCGTTCCGCCGGAGGAAATCCCGATACTCCTCCTCCCCCACGAACTTGACAATCACCTTGTGGGCCGTAACAAGCTCAACGCCATACACAGCTTCCACCAGGACACGAAGCATGTCGCACATAACTAACTCAATGGCCGGATAACCAGCCTTACACGTGAATTCCAGGCCCAAGGAATTTACCCGCAACACAGGAGGAATGGCCAGGCCCCCAATGTCAAAACGGCCACGTCAGCACGCAGCCAGGCAGGCAACAACACTGGACAGGGAGGGTAAGAGACCCCCACACCCCCTGCCGGCGAAAAACTGCAACCTCCCCAAACTGCCGAAGTGTTCAGACGACACGTCTTCACCCTACGGCTGCTCAGGTGGAACTCTACAGAGTTGTAACTCAAATAGAGGTCGTCAGCGACGAAGTGTTCGAACGTCATCAGTTGTGAGTCGTGTGTGAAGTGTTTTTCATTCATAAACAGGGAGATTGGCGGCTGGATTAACGAGCATTTGGGCTTGTTGATGAGGGAGGGTTGTTTATTTTAAATACGTAGGGTGGAGGGGGGGGGGGAAGCATTTGGAGAGATTCGCGTCGAACATAAGTGAGCGAAGCACTGTTCGAGCACTGCGAGTATACACCGAGAGGCGAACTTCGCTTCTTGGTGTATATCCACTAAGGGGGCAAATCAAACGCAAAAATTCGGAAAAAGTCGAATCTTTTTGAAAAATTTATAAAAATACTACAACGTTCTGGCAACACTTTGGCGCAAACCCGATAATGCTATGATATAAATTAAAGTATTTATGGTATATTTCCATGCGTAATTGTGCAGAATCCGGTGCCCCGCGGCTGTGGCGCGCCAAGAGTATTGCGTCGTACGTTCTAAACGTCAATTTTTTCGTAATAACGTCGTAAATATCGATGTATGCATAAGGAGTAAATATACACTCATTGGCAACCTTCTCATCCCTTGCTGTGCTATAGGGGAGGTCCCAGCCCCCAGTCACCTCGTGTGTCTGATAGGGTGCGGACATGTTCTGATGCGCGCTCCATTTTCGTTCCTGTAATTGCTCATTTTTGCGTCTACTGCACAAACTCTTATAAAGAGATAGTGCCAGAAGATAAGAGCAGCAAATCTGGCAGTAGGTCGCCGTCTTTATCAGTAAAAGAAAACCGCTTTAGCGCGAAGAGTAATATCCAGTGAGAGATTTTGGCGCACCACACCTCCTTAACCTTCCTCTCACACCACCTCAACCTTCCTCACACACCTTCTTCAACCCTCCTAGACCATCCTCACACACCTTCCTAGACCTCCCTCCCTCCAACAAGCCGAGTCAGGCACCTGAGGAAGGTGATCCAGCAATCATGCAGGTGCCTACTAGTGCCCAATGCAGTGCCACCTTGAGGACCCACAATTCAGACCAATGTCAATAGGTTAGTATGTTTTAGTGTTATAATTTGGTATTTTGTAATAATTGTAATATGTATGTGCAGGATATATATATGTATAATTTTTTTTTTTTTTTTTTTTTTTTTTTTTTTCTCGTTTGTTATCAGGGGATGTGCATGGAACTTGCACACTTTGCTCAATGGATGCCTATCTGCAAGGGTGCCAATTATGAACGAAATAGGTCGATGTCAAACTCGGCTACAGGTGGCCGAACTTTGATCTTATTTTACTCAGGTAAGTAATTTACAACTTCAAGGTGTTTCTCAGCTTTCATTTATTAATCAATTTACATGCAAATTACACCTTATATGTAGAGTTTGTGCTTCTATAAAAGTGTTGAGACATTTTAGTCCAAAGTCCATTTGTTGATTTTATAAAAATTTATAAACATCATATATTGCATATTTTTGGAAGGGTAACTTTGAATAATTATATTATTGCACTAAACACTTTTTGGCTAAAACCCCAATTATTAATCCTTTATTACATGCTAATGTGATATCTGAGTGTTATAGAAATGATTTTAGTTGACACATGTGTTCCCTGCAACTTTTTGAAAATGTTGAAAATTCGTTGCATAATACGTTGTTCTGTATTTTTTTCTCCTTTTCTGTTTAGGGTGTGATGCTGAAACTTGGACCAGTTGCAGCCCTTTCTATAACCATTTCATGATTAAATTTTAAACAAAATCGGAACATTTTGAATTTTCCGTGATTTGAGCCCCTAAGTTTACTTTAGTCCCGGACTATGTTTGACTAAATTATACTTGCTGGTTGGTCAGTAAACAATTGCGGTGGCCTTTATAACCCTCCAGAGGTTGATTGGCCTTAAGCCCAACGCCAAATCACACTGTTCGAACATAATCAGTTGTAAGTCATGTCGTGTGAAGTGTTTTTAAACAATAGCCAGGGGGATGATTGTTTGATGAGCCAGCATGTGGCCAGTGTCTTCAAGCATTGCTGTACGGGCAAAACTATCAGGAGAAAGCGCTAAGCCAGTACGATAATTTAGCATACGGATAAGAAATGCGCCTCAAGTCTTAGAACATAACGAGGTTATGGAAATAAACTACGTCTACTCCACCGAGCTACATATAGTCTTCCCGGCTTAGTGCCTTACCATAATTACACACTGTTGCTTCATCACTATTAAATCCAATATTTCATTTACTGTCACGCAAGCAATCTTAATGACAATCTGTGCTATTACCATACATTGACAAAGCCCAGGTGAAGTATGTAATGCACGGTACACAGCGTGCTGAACCCTCATTGTGTGAACCAGTCCACCGAGGCGAGTGTGAAGCTCAGTTACCAACCCGTCCTCGACTCAAGTCCATTACATTCAGCGGTCAACCCCACAGACGCATTCATAAATTTTAACATAATGTTCATTCAAAACAGGAATTTTCTCAAGTATAAATTAATATTATAATATATTAGCATATTGTGTATATATAGGCATAGGATAGGTTAGGTTAGGTGTTTAGGTTCTGTTGGCGATTATTTGTATTTGTAGTACGTGGGTGAAGCATTTATAGCGTTGTGATTCGAACAAAATTCGTCAGTGAAGCATATGTTCCGGATATGTTCGAATATCAGCAGTTGAGAGTCGTGTGTAAACCGCTTTTCATTCATAAACAGGGGGTTTGGCGGGTGCATGGAATCACTTTTGGATCTTTGTTTGGAGGACGGGCTGCAGTTACAGCTTCATCCGTGTAGTGTGAAGCACAACAATTCTCACGACGTCAAGACAGTTGAGGAGTGAGATCAGTAGATTATCATTCGTGAGTGAATTGTTATTAATGGACCTTGTGACTTGCCTGATTGGGATGGCTTGCTCAAGACAACCCATTATTGTTAATCCAGGAGCCATCCTCATAATGTAGGTTATTTGTTGTTATTATTCGTGGTGTAATAAACAGGAAGGCGATAGCGAATACTAGACACATTAGTTTGTATTATACTAGAGGGGGGGGTACCCAGCGTGGCTCGGGTGGCGGACGCCTTATCACACTACATACATTCATTCTTACTGTAATCGTCTTCCCTTTACTGTAATCATCTTCCCTTCACTGTAATCATCTTTTCAAACTGTAACCATTTTAGCTGCACGACTTTCTACTCTTCGCCGCCTTCCCTGCCCTTCGCCTCCTCTATGGAGCTGGGATAAAACGTAGGGAAGGAATGGTGCCCAATAATTTGAACCATAGGAGATTGAGCGCCAACCTGCAAAAAGCGAGGCCTTCGTTATACAAACCAGTCCAAGTGGTCTGGTTAATGTACTTGCGATGATTTCGGGGCTTAACGTCCCCGCGGTCCGGTCCCCGACTAGGCCTCCTGGTTGCTAGACTGGTCAACCCGGCTATGATTACATCTGCGCAAGACACCGCCTCCACCACCATTCCTGTCATCAGCCACTAGTCTTAAGGGATATACATAACAAGAGCCGTTTATTACAATAAAATGGTGGTCCTCCCACTGATGCTTGACCGTTTTGTCGGTCTAATCAACTTTGACCAATTTGCTGGTTCTGTCGATCGCCCTGTTTGCTGCTGCTGCCTGTCCTACCCCCCTGCCTGCTGCTGCTGCTGCTGCTTGTCTTACTCCTGCCTGCTGCTGCTTGTACTACCGTTGCTGCCGTCTGTACCACCCCCGAATGTTAAAATCCAATTAAACTGCAATTTAAAAATGTGACAATAAATATCTCATTTTAATAATTTAATCACTCGTTGATTAATGGTGCAATTGAGCCACGGTATTATGATTGTCAGAGTGGGAGGTCGGGGTGGGAGGAGAGGACAGCGTGGGGAAATGGGTGGGAAGGAGAAGGGGAGGGGGCAGACAGGAAATTTGGGTGGGGGAAGGTTCAGTTTCAAATACACCTCACGCTGAGTGTTAACGTAATGGGTGTAAATGGACACCATCGACGAGTCTTGCTGTCCCGGGTGAGAGGGGGACGAGTCTTGCTGTCCCGGGTGAGAGGGGGACGAGTCTTGCTGTCCCGGGTGAGAGGGGGACGAGTCTTGCTGTCCCGGGTGAGAGGGGTACGAGTCTTGCTGTCCCGGGTGAGAGGGGTACGAGTCTTGCTGTCCCGGGTGAGAGGGGTACAAGTCTTGCTGTCCCGGGTGAGAGGGGGACGAGTCTTGCTGTCCCGGGTGAGAGGGAGACGAGTTTTGATGTCCCGGGTGAGAGGGAGACGAGTTTTGCTGTCCCGGGTGAGAGGGGGACGAGTCTTGCTGTCCCGGGTGAGAGGGGGACGAGTTTTGCTGTCCCGGGTGAGAGGGGGACGAGTCTTGCTGTCCCGGGTAAGAGGGGGACGAGTTTTGCTGTCCCGGGTAAGAGGGGGACGAGTTTTGCTGTCCCGGGTGAGAGGGGGACGAGTCTTGCTGTCCCGGGTGAGAGGGGGACGAGTCTTGCTGTCCCGGGTGAGAGGGGGACGAGTCTTGCTGTCCCGGGTGAGAGGGGGACGAGTCTTGCTGTCCCGGGTGAGAGGGGGACGAGTCTTGCTGTCCCGGGTGAGAGGGGGACGAGTCTTGCTGTCCCGGGTGAGAGGGGGACGAGTCTTGCTGTCCCGGGTGAGAGGGGGACGAGTCTTGCTGTCCCGGGTGAGAGATGTCCCCCAGAGAACCACGAGACTGATTTCTTGACGCTATCTTAACATGCACCAGGAGTAGCGACCACGTGCCTAGCCGTCCTCTGCACATCTCTGATTGAGCAATCCTCACCGCCTAAATTAAACGTTTTGGAGGACCGGTGGGCTTAATGTTACGCTGCGGACTTGGTTATACAGTGGGGAGATGGGAATTGTAGTCGTCATATGCGTCCGTTTTGTACAAACACTGACATGTTTATTGGAGAGTTGTTATAGTCTTGTAAATGTGTGTGTGTGTGTGGGTGGGTATGTGTGTGTGTGTGTGTGGGGGGGGGGGTATGTGTGTGTGTGTGTGGGGGGGGGGGTATGTGTGTGTGTGTGTGTGGGGGGGGAGGGACTGTACCACATATACCACATTTGTTAAGTAGCTCAAGGCTATGAATTATTTTGACTAGATTTTTTCATTTGAAATTCTGTATCGAATTGACCTCGACAACTTCCTCGTTTAGTTCCTTCCATTGCGACTCTTAGACTGAAGTTTCCTCTCTTAAGTCTGTGACTCGGTTGTGTTTCATGTTTCTAATCATGTCTCCTCATTCTGTTGTTCCTCACTTTCAACACTGTTTATCTGTTTACTTGGTCAATATTCCTTAGAATCTTCTTAGTCTTAGAATCTTAGTCAGTTCCGTCAGTCTTTTTTCCCTCGGTTTCCCTTAGTTGAACGTGTTTTCTATTGTTTAAATTTAGCATAAATGTGTTTATAATGACCGAATCGACGCCCGATAGCCACACTCGTGCCCATTTCCACGCCAACATCCACGCCATAATCCCACATCAACACTCGCAGCCATTCCCCTCACATCCATATATCCCCCATATCCACAAGCGCACCCGTATCTACCTACACAAACGGTCATAACCACACCTGCGTTCACAGACTCGTCCACGCCCACAGACTCGTCCACGCCCACAGCCCCGCCCACGCCCACAAAAAGCCTCACAGGCAGCGCGAGAAAGCATACACAACGCCCAGCAATTGTTTGATCTCTGCTAATTTGTGGCGATACTCTTTTCTTTCACTCATTTTCTAATTAAAGAACAGAACTTTTTTTTCTTCAATTTTTCTCTCCTATTCGACACCTGAATTAGTAAGCAGCGGTTTTTGTTTGTTTAATAACAGATGTAAACTTTATTTCTGGTAGATTGTAACCTAAGCAAACAACGACACTCGGATCCAATGGATGGAGTACTTTTTCCGTCTTTATTTGACGGTTCTCTGTAGTAAACATTGAATTGTGTTTATTTGAGCCCGGGTGCCTGTCCTCTTTTTCTACCAGCTATTGCAGAATTGTCTATGTGGTCTGGGATTCAGCTCCTGGTCCTGGATTTTAGTTGCAGTCATTTGCTTCACTTGTGTACTTTATGGAACGTATATTTAGAGCTTTGAATGTAGTGAGCCTCCATTGCCTTCTTTGTTGGTCCAATCTGCCTTTTTCATTGCGTAATTATATCTCTCGGGGTCATTTATGGTTTTAGTTTTTGCTCGTCTCTTATGGTTATGTTCTTACCTGGCAAAACAGCTTGTCCGTAGGTACAATAATTTGCATGTCGTGATCAGGTTTCCTCCTCCTCCTCTTCTTCCATGTGGTACAGTTCCCATGTCAACTACGTGATTCACATCTTTCTGATCTGGTTAAGGAACAACGCTGGAGTTAGTGCTTGTGTGTGTGTGTGTGTGTGTGTGTGTGTGTGTGTGTGTGTGTGTGTGTGTGTGTGTGTATTCACCTAGTTGTGCTTGCGGGGGTTGAGCTCTGCTCTTTCCGCCCGCCTCTCAACTGTCTATCAACTGTTTCTAACTACTACTACTACTAATTTTTTTTTCATATCACACACACACCCCAGGAAGCAGCCCGTGACAGCTGACTAACCCCCAGGTACCTATTTACTGCTAGGTAACAGGGACATAGGGTGAAAGAAACTCTGCCCATTTGTTTCCGCCTCCACTCGGGATCGAATCCGGAACCTCAGGACTACGAATCCGAAGCGCTGTCCACTCAACTGTCCACTCGCTTGGGAGAGCCGGGGAGTACGGGAACCTTGACCTTCATCATCAGTCCTTCGGTGTCTAGCTTTTTGCAGGTCAGCGTTCAATCCCCGACACGTCCAAGTGGTTGAACACTATTCCTTCCCCCCCCCCACCCCCTCCGTCCCATCCCAAATCATTATCCCTCATTCCTTCCAAGTGATTAATGCCAGAGCCCTTTTTGTTGGTTACTTTACCCGCCTTCGCTATAACCATCGCCACTATACACAATCACGGCAATCATATTCATTACTCACTTCAACCAAAGCTTCAAACTGTTTAAAAAAAATGTTATTTCTTGTTCATTATTTTTAAACTTTAACCAGCTAGTCCGCCCGTCTTAGTCCAACCCTCAGAGGGATCAACACTCCCAATTTCTTAGCAGTTCTGTTCCTGAAGTTTTGGCGGCCCAGTGTTGGGTTTCGTGTTTTCTCTCTGGCCTTGCAATTGCTCGTGGCACTTGCAACAGTCTACTTTGAATTCCCAAGAAGAGCTAACAAGACAACAACCCTCCAGTGTCAGAGATGATTATCAGAAGATGTTGTTGTTGTTTTAGATTTAGCTACTCAGAACGAGATGCCCCTGTAGCACGGGTTATAGTTAGTCTATAACAGAGGGATATAATCTCTTCCATTTTTATGCCGCAATGTTGTAGTTCTGCCCTTAAGGAGTTTGCTGGAGGGCGTAGAACGTTGGGAGTTCTACATCATATTTAAACTTCGATGCAAGACTCTAGGTTTTGTTTCACCACCAAAACAAAGCAACTAGAAAACTTGCCTCTCTTCTCCAGCAAATTACAAACAGTAATCTAACTGAAACACTATTGAACAACTCTCTTTACACTAACAAAACAAGGATAATTGACTTAGTCTGTCACGGTACACTTAAAAACACAAATTTCAGACAATAACACATGTATGCACAACGCCTCTAGCAATACGATCAGCTGGGCGTTTCAGAGCACGTTGCTGGCTCCTTTCACAACAGCTACCCTTCCAGGATCACTAACATCCCCGCCTTAATGCTCACACACACACCAACTCATGCCTAAATGAGTTTTTGGCTCCTAGCCTAACATCCTGTCAGACAATAAAATGATGAGTAGAAATATTCACAACATATAAAATACTCTAGCTCGCCTAGCTCAAAAGGGGTAAGGGAGGGACAATTATCTACCTTATTTCACTCCAACCACGAAGCTGACTCGTCCTCTGTTGAGGGATGTTGAGGTTCCTGGTTCTGGCGTCTGCCCTGCCGACGACTAGTTCCCACCACACACACAGGTTCCTCCGTCGCCTTCGTGGTAATGCGTCCTCACCGTGCTGACTCCCAACAGGTATTGCCTTCCTCCTCCTCTTCTCTGGGGTACTGGAAACAGGTACCTCCGTCGTCGTCCTCCACTCTTACAGGCACTGTCGACACCTCGCAGTCCAGCACAGCTTCCCCTCGCCTCACTGCCAGTAGATTTGGCCCGGCCGTAGCTACACGCTTGATGTAGAATACGTGGTCCTCTGGGCGTCCCAGACGTCACCAGCCCAACGTTCCCTCTGCTGCAGACTCTTGATAGAGCTCTTGGCTCTCTAATCCGGTCCGTCCTTGCTTCTGGGCACTCCACGGAAGCTGGATGGCTTCTCAGACTGTCTGCAGAATCGAAGCGGAGCCTGAATCTACTGGTAAGGGCTTTCCAGATCCGGAGCAGACTCGAGCGCATCTTCCCTCTATGTCGGCTGATGACGTACTCTTCCCGCCCAGGCGCCAGTCGCCCCCCAAGCCCTCCGCCTCGTGACATCACACCGCCCGAGGCCTCTCGTCATTGGTCACTTCCGGCACGTGACCTCACCTGGCCAATCAGGTGCCGGGAAGCGTCAGGACGACTTGGCGGGAAACAGGATGGCTCGACACCGTCCTGCGCCTCAAAAGGCATAAGCCACTTGCATTATCAAACTTAGCTGGCCATTTTACAGCCAGCTTAATCACGCTCCACGCTTTTCCACACATGAAAATGTTCCCTGAACATCAGAGAATACTTAGGCTACGGAGATATGACTCTTCTAAGCTGGGAAGGAAGAAATATAGCGGTGAACACCGTCACAGTATGGAGTCAGCTTCCAACACATCACTTCCTAATGCATTCCATTTGTCAACCACTCTGACACTAAAAATGTTCTTTCTAATATCTCTGTGGCTCATTTGGGCACTCAGTTTCCACTTGTGTCCCCTAGTCCAAGTGCCCCTTGTGTTAAATAGCCTGTCTTTATCAACCCTGTCGATTCCCTTGAGAATCTTGAATGTGGTGATCATGTTCCCCTAACTCTTCTGTCTTCCAACGAAATGAGGTTTATTTCCCGTAGTCTCTTCTCGTAGCTCACACCTCTCAGCTCGGATACTAGTCTGGTGGCAAACCTTTGAACCTTTTCCAGTTTAGTCTTATGCTTGACTAGATATGGACTCCATGCTGGAGCCGCATACTCCAGGATTGGTCTGACATATGTGGTATATAATGTTCTGAAAGATTCCTTACACAAGTTTCTAAAGGCCGTTCTTATGTTAGCCAACCTGGCATATGCTGCTGATGTTATCCTCTTGATATGAACTTCAGGGGACAGGTCTGGAGTGATATCAACCCCCAGGTCTTTCTCTCTCTCTGACTCTTAAAGTATTTCATCTCCCAAATGGTACCTTGTATCTGGTCTCCTGCTTCCTACCCCTATCTTTATTACTTTACATTTGCTTGGGTTAAACTCTAACAGCCATTTGTTCGACCATTCCTGCAGCTTGTCCATGTCTTCTTGAAGCCTCAGGCTATCCTCCTCTGTCTTAATCCTTCTCATAATTTTGGCGTCGTCAGCAAACATTGAGAGGAATGAGTCTATACCCTCTGGGAGATCATTTACGTATATCAGAAACAGGATAGGTGATCTGGATGTGATCTCTGTGTGTGAGGATAGGTCCAAGTACAGAGCCCTGTGGGACTCCACTGGTGACTTCACGCCAGTTTGAGGTCTCACCCCTCACTGTAACTCTCTGCTTTCTATTGCTTAGGTACTCCCTTATCCACTGGAGCGCCCTACCAGTTACTCCTGCCTGTTTCTCCAGCTTATGCATCAACCTTTCATGGGGTACTGTGTCAAAGGCTTTCTGTCAGTCCAAAAAAATGCAGTCTGCCCACCATTCTCTTTTTGCTTAATCTTTGTCACCTGATCGTAGAATTCTATCAAGCCTGTAAGGCAAGATTTACCCTCCCTGAACCCATGTTGATGGGTTGTCACGAAGTCTCTTCTCTCCAGATGTGTTACTAGGTTTTTTCTCACAATCTTCTCCATCACCTTGCATAGTATACAAGTTAAGGACACTGGCCTGTAGTTCAGTGCCTCCTGTCTGTCACCCTTTTTGTATATTGGTACTACATTAGCAGTCTTCCATATTTCTGGTAGGTCTCCTGTCTCCAGTGACCTACTATACACTATGGAGAGTGGCAAGCAAAGTGCTCCTGCACACTCTTTCAATACCCATGGCGAGATTCCGACCGGCCCAACAGCTTTTTTCACATCCAGCTCCAATAGCTGCTTCTTGACCTCATCTCTTGTAATTTCGAACCTATCCAAGGTCACCTGGTTTGCTGCCACCTCTTCTAGCGCCGTGACATCTCCCTGTTCTATTGTAAAGACCTCCTGGAACCTTTTGTTGAGTTCTTCACACACCTCTTTGTCATTCTCTGTGTACCTGTCCTCGCCCACCCTAAGTTTCATCACCTGTTCCTTCACTGTTGTCTTCCTCCTGATTTGACTGTGTAGTAGCTTTGGTTCGGTCTTGGCTTTATTAGCTATATCATTTTCATACCTTTTCTCAGCTGCTCTTCTCACACTGACATACTCGTTCCTGGTTCTCTGGTATCTCTCTCTACTTTCTGGTGTTCTGTTATTACGGAAGTTCCTCCATGCCCTTTTGTTCAGCTCCTTTGCTTTCATACATTCCCTATTAAACCATGGATTCTTCCTTTGCTTCTCAGTTTTTTCCTGTCGGGCTTGGACAAACCTGTTTACAGCCTCCTGACATTTTTGGGTGACATAGTCCATCATGTCTTGTATGGACTTGGTTCCAAGTTCTGTGTCCCAATGTATATCCCATAGGAATTTATTCATTTCCTCATAGTTTCCCTTTCGGTACGCCAGCCCTTTGGTTCCCAGTTCTTTTTTGGGGATGATAATTCCCAGCTCAACCAGGTACTCAAAGCTCAATACACTAAGATCACTCATTCCCAAGGGGGCTTCCAACTTAACTTCCCTTATATCCGACTCATTTAGGGTAAATATCAGATCAAGCAAGGCTGGTTCATCCCCTCCTCTCATTCTTGTGGTCCCTTGACGTGTTGACTTAGAAAGTTTCTTGTTGTCACATCCAGCAGCTTAGCTCTCCATGTGTCTGGGCCTCCATGTGGGTCTCTGTTCCCCCAATCTATCTTCCCATGGTTGAAGTCTCCCATGATTAGAAGTCTGGATCCGTTCCTGCTAGCCACAGAAGCTGCTCTCTCTATTATATTGATGGTGGCCAAGTTGTTTCTATCATATTCCTGTCTGGGTCTTCTGTCATTTGGTTGGGGGTTATATATGACTACTATTATAATTTTCTGTCCTCCAGTTGCTATGGTGCCTGAAATGTAGTCACTGAAACCTTCACAGTTCTGAATTACCATCTCTTCGAAACTCCAACCTTCTCTTAGTAGCAGAGCTACACCACCTCCTCCGCTCCCTTCTCTCTCTTTCCTCACTACATAGTAGCCCTGTGGAAACACTGCGTTTGTTATGATTTTCGTTAACTTTGTTTCTGTGAGTGCTATTATGTCTGGGTTTTCTTCTAGTGCTCATTCTCCAAGTTCACTTGTTTTATTTGAAATCCCATCTATGTTAGTGTACATCTCCTTGAAGCTCACTTTCTTCTGTTCATTTTCATGTCCCTTTCTTGGCGAGCATTCTGCTGGTGTGGGAAGCTTTTCCGTGGGTGAGAGGATCTGTGAGGTGGTTTGCAGGGTCTCAGAGGATTTTGGGGTGGGGGTGGGGGTTTAAGGGAAGGGGGGACAGGTAGGGTGTGGGTTAAGGAGGTAGGGGGGACATGGAGGATACGCAGTGAGGGGGGGAGGAGGGATAGGGAGGGTATGGGATGAAGGGGGAGGGGGGACAGGGGGAAAAAGGTGGGAGGGGGGACATGATGGGAATGGGGAAGGGGTGTCAGGGTCAGAATGGGGTGGGGTGGGAGGGAGGGTTGGGTGGGGGCAGGTAGGGTGAGGGGAAGGGAGGGTTTCTATGCAGAGGGGGGTGGTGGTGTTGCCCCCCCCCCCCTCTCTGGTGTTGCTGGGATGCTGGTTTTGGGTTCTCCTCTTGTCTCTGGGACTGTTGTGTTGAGGGCTGTGATTTCCTGGTTTGCTCCTATCTCCCTGCGCTTCCTCCTTGCCTCTGCTGCCCTAGCTCTCTCCTCCTTCGTCCTATCCCTCTGCAGGAATACTTTTTTGTATCCCTCCATATGCTGCAGACGACTCTTCCTTTCAAGAATGTCCTCCTTCGTGGTTTCGTTTGTAAACACCACCTTTACAAGTCGGTTTCTGTCCTTGTTGTACCAGCTCAACCTGAAAACCTTCTCTATGTTATGTACAGCCCCTTCCATCTGTAACCCCTTCAGTAGCCCATGTACTGCCTCTCTATCCTTGCCATTCCATTCTTGCCTGTTGGATCCTTCCTGTTCTTTGATGCCTACAACTACCACTGATCTTTTCCTCTCCAGCAGTTGAGTGGTGCACCTTGCTGCTTCCTGTGACGTAGCTGCTTGCATCGCTACCTCCCTCACTGTGTCCATTGCTTCTGAGCTCTTTTTCAGTATATCCGCAAATGTATCAGGTATAGAGGCATTTCCTTCCAATGTAACATTCCCACCTTCCCTTTGGATGATAATCTGATGCTCGGTCTCTTTATTTTTCTCTGTGAGAGATTTGATATCCTCCCTTGTTGATGCTAGCTCACTTTGCAGATTGTTAATTGTAATCCTCATTTCATTCATCTCCCTCCTGAATTCCTCCAGAACTTGGGTTAGCATCTCCTTCGTTTGATCTCCCTGGCTGCTTTCCTTGTCCCTGTTGCGGCCTCCTGCCATTTTGTCCCTTGTCAAGAGAGAGAGAGAGCAAGAGAGAGAGAGAGAGCAAGAGAGCAAGAGAGAGAGAGAGCAAGAGAGCAAACAAGAGAGAGAGAGAGCAAGAGAGACAGAGCAAGAGAGAGACAGAGCAAGAGCAAGAGAGAGAGAGAGCAAGAGAGAGAGAGAGCAAGAGAGAGAGAGAGCAAGAGAGAGAGAGAGCAAGAGAGAGAGAGAGCAAGGGAGAGAGAGAGAGAGAGAGAGAGAGAGAGAGAGAGAGAGAGAGAGAGAGAGAGAGAGAGAGAGAGAGAACGTGTGTGCTCTTGGGATGGGGTTACTAGGAGGTGAGGTGTTCAGCTTACAGCAGGTAAGAAGGGGGGTGGATTATGAGAGGGTTTATCTCCTTTCCATGAAAGGTGTTAATCCCTTCTAGCCTGTGTGTGCGTGTGTGTGTGCGTGCCTACGTACGTGGGCTTGAGTGCGTGCGTGCGTGCGTGCGTGTGCGTGCGTGCGTGCGCGTGCGTGTGTCACTAGTTCACGGAAGTGGTAACTTCTACCCAGAATGAGCCACACCGAGATTTTAAATATATATACTATCCTGAACAAGAATTTGATAATATTTTACCTCACACTGTACACCTGATTACTTGACCAGAGAAGGGGTTCATACCAGACTGTTTCCCGCTCACACAACTAGATGAGTAATGATGATGTATGGTTGACGATGGTGCTCCGTCGTCGCCTTTCCACTTGGTGATTCTCTAAGTGCTAGTAGATTGACGATGTCGATTCTTTTCTACACAAATCTCTGGAGTCACAGTAACCACCCAACAAACACAGTCACAGTTCCCCGGCGGGCCGTCCCACCTGGCCGTCAGGTCAGGTCAGGTCACTACTCGGTCCTCCACACTCTATGCACCGGTGATTCCACTAGCTACACTTTGGTTTTTTCGCACTATCGCTAGCGATAAGACTATGCTATGTAGCACCCTGCTAGCTACACACTGCGAGAGGCCAAATACTATGATCTAGCCTCAATAATCCTTCAATGTCCCGAGAAATTTACGAATTTCCGCGGACCTCGCTAATCGCGAGTCTCTCCTACCGTCGCTGGCCTACTACGTGTGTGTGTGTGTGTGTGTGTGTGTGTGTGTGTGTGTGTGTGTGTGTGTGTGTGTGTGTGTGTGTGTGTGTATGTGTACTCACCTAGTTGTGCTTGTGGGGGTTGAGCTTTGGCTCTTCGGTCCTGCCTCTCAACTGTCAATCAACTGGTGTACAGATTCATGAGCCTACTGGGCTCTATCATATCTACATTTGAAACTGTGTATGGAGTCAGCCTCCACCACATCACTTCCTAGTGCATTCCATTTATTAACTACTCTGACACTGAAAAAGTTCTTTCTAATGTCTCTGTGGCTCATTTGGGTACTCAGCTTCCACCTGTGACCCCTTGTTCGCGTCCCTCCAGTGTTGAATAGTCCATCCTTGTTTACCCGGTCGATTCCCCTGAGGATTTTGTAGGTTGTGATCATGTCCCCCCTTACTCTTCCGTCTTCCAGTGTCGTAAGGTGCATTTCCCGCAGCCTTTCCTCATAACTCATGCCTCTTAGTTCTGGGACAAGTCTAGTAGCATGTGTGTGTGTGTGTGTGTGTGTGTGTGTGTGTGTGTGTGTGTGTGTGTGTGTGTGTGTGTGTGTACTCACCTATTTGTACTCACCTATTTGTGCTTGCAGGATCGAGCATTGACTCTTGGATCCCGCCTTTCCAGCTATCGGTTGTTTACAGCAATGACTCCTGTCCCATTTCCCTATCATACCTAATTTTAACAGTATGAACAGAGTTTGCTTCCACAACCTGTTCCCCAAGTGCATTCCATTTTTCCACTACTCTCACGCTAAAAGAAAACTTCCTAACATCTCTGTGACTCATCTGAGTTTCCAGTTTCCATCCATGTTCCCTCGTTCTGTTATTATTCCGCGTGAACATTTCATCTATTTCCACTTTGTCAATTCCCCTGAGTATTTTATATGTCTCTATCATATCTCCTCTCTCCCTTCTTTTCTCTAGTGTCGTAAGGTTCAGTTCCTTCAGACGCTCTTCATATCCCATCCCTCGTAACTCTGGGATAAGCCTCTTCGCAAACCTCTGAACCTTCTCCAGTTTCCTTATGTGTTTCTTCAGGTGGGGGCTCCATGATGGCGCGGCATACTCTAAGACTGGTCTCACGTAGGCAGTGTAAAGCGCCCTAAAAGCCTCCTCACTTAGGTTTCTGAATGAAGTTCTAATTTTCGCCATTGTAGAGTACGCTGCTGTCGTTATCCTATTTATATGTGCCTCAGGAGTTAGCCTAGGTGTCACATCCACTCCCAGGTCTCTTTCTCGAATCGTTACAGGTAGGCAGTTTCCCTTCATTGTGTACTGTCCCTTTGGTCTCCTATCATCTGATCCCATTTCCATAACTTTACATATACTGGTGTTGAACTCCAGTAGCCATTTCCCTGACCAACTCTGCAACCTATTTAAGTCCTCTTGGAGGATCCTACAATCCTCGTCTGTCACAACTCTTCTCATTAATTTTGCGTCATCCGCAAACATTTACATGTATGATTCCACTCCTGTAAACATATCATTTACGTAAATTAGAAAGAAGATTGGGCCCAGCACCGATCCTTGAGGTACTCCACTTGTTACTGTTCGCCAGTCCGACTTCTCGTCCCTTACCATTACCCTCTGGCTCCTTCCTGTTAGGTAGTTCTTCACCCATGCTAGGGCCTTTCCGCTTACTCCTGCCTGCCTCTCAAGTTTGTATAGCAGTCTCATGTGCGGTACTGTATCAAAGGCCTTTTGGCAGTGAAGAAATATGCAGTCTGCCTAGCCTTCTCTGCCCTGCCTTATCCTTGTTACTTTATCATAGAGTTCTAAAAGGTTTGTTAGGCATGATTTCCCTGTCCAGGCCCATGTTGGTGCTTGTTTACAAACTTAATGCTCTCCAGGTGCTCAACAAGTCTTAGCCTAATTATTCTTTCAAGTATTTTGCAGGGGATGCTTGTCAGTGACACGGGTCTGTAGTTAAGTGCCTCCTCCCTATCACCTTTCTTGAAAATCGGCACGTTATTTGCCTTCTTCCAGCAACTGGGCAATTCGCCTGACATAAGTGACTCATTAAAGATCATTACCAGAAGCACGTTGAGAGCCTGCGCTACTTCTTTTAGTATCCACGATGATACTTTGTCTGGTCCAACCGCTTTATTTGCATCCAGTGTTGTCAACTGTTTCATTAACTCCTCTGCTGTCACCTCTATATCTGATAGTCTTTCATCTAGGGTAATAGCTTCTAACAATGGGAGCTGCTCAGGATCGGTTGTGAACACTCCATGGAAACTTGCATTCAGTACCTCGCAGATTTCCTTGTTGCTTTCTGTATATGCCCCTTCTGTTTTCCTCAGTCTTGTCACTTGGTCATTTACCGACAGCTTCCTTCTTATATGGCTATGTAGTAATTTAGGTTGCTTTTTCGCTTTGATTGCAATATCATTCTCATAATTTCTTTCCGACACTCGTCTTATGTTAATGTAATCATTCCTAGATCTGTTACATCAAATCCTGTTATCCTCTGTCCTTTGTCTTCTGTACTTCCTCCACTCCCTCCTGCTTCTCACCTTTGCTTCCTGACACTATCTATTAAACCATGGGTTAGGTTATCTTGAGATGATTTAGTTTTTTTTTTGTGTGTCCCCGCGGCCCGGTCCTCAACCAGGCCTCCACCCCCAGGAAGCAGCCCGTGACAGCTGACTAACACCAAGGTACCTATTTTACTGCTAGGTAACAAGGGCATAGGGTGAAAGAAACTCTGCCCATTGTTTCTCGCCGGCGTCCGGGATCGAACCCGGGACCACAGGATCACAAGTCCAGCGTGCTGTCCGCTTGGCCGACCGGCTCCCTATTTTATCCCTGGGTTATATCCCTGGGTTATTATATTTCCTCCTGCTTTTTTCCTTTACTGTTGGAATAAATCTCTCTTCAGTCTCCTTGCATTTCCATATGACTTGGTTCATATCATACCTTGCACTGTTTTTCCTCTAAGTTCTTCCTCCCACTGCACTTCCCCCAGGTAGTCCTTTATCCTTCTGTAGTCCCCTTTTCTGTACTCAAATCTCCTTTCCCGGAACTCTTGTCCTTTGGTCACAATTTTAAGCTCCATCATGTAGTCAAAGACTAGGACACAATGGTCACTAGCTCCTATTCGTATTTCATGTTCCAACTGCTCGATGTCTTCTACATTCTGGGTGAAAATGAGATCTAATAGGCTGGGCGTATCCCCTCCTCTTTCCCTAGTATCTTCCTTCACATTCTGTGTTAGAAAACTCCTGTCAATTACGTCTACCAGCTTCCCTCCCCAGGTCTCCTCCCCGCCATTGGGATTCCTCGTTTCCCAATCTATCTCTCCGTGATTTAGGTCCCCCATGACCAGCAACTTCGCTCTCATTTTATGCGCTATTGTTGCTGCCCTCTGCAGTTCATCTATACATGCATTGTTGCTGTCCTCATACTCCTGCCTGGGCCTTCTACTGTTTGGTGGGGGATTGTAGAGTATCAAGATTACAATCTTCTTCCCGTCCACTGTCAGAGATCCATGTATGGAGCTCGTGCTTTCATTGGTGTTTGTGTGTGTGTGTGTGTGTGTGTGTGTGTGTGTGTGTGTTTACTAGTTGTGTTTTTGCGGGGGTTGAGCTTTGCTCTTTCGGCCCGCCTCTTAACTGTCAATCAACTGTTTTACTAACTACATTTTTTTTTTTTTTCTTTTTTTTTCACACCACACACCCCAGGAAGCAGCCCGTGACAGCTGACTAACTCCCAGGTACCTATTTACTGCTAAGTAACAGGGGCACTTAGGGTGAAAGAAACTTTGCCCATTTGTTTCTGCCTCGTGCGGGAATCGAACCCGCGCCACAGAATTACGAGTCCTGCGCGCTATCCACCAGGCTACGAGGCCCCTCGAGTGTGTGTGTGTGTGTGTGTGTGTGTGTGTGTGTGTGTGTGTGAGTGTACTCAGCAAGTTGTACTCACCTAGTTGTGTTTGCAGGGGTTGAACTCTGGCTCTTTGACCCCGCCCCTCAACCGTCAATCAAATGATGTACAGAATCCTGAGCCTACTGGGCTCTGTCATATCTACATTTGAAACTGTGTGGAGTCAGCCTCCACCACATCACTTCCTAGTGCATTCCATTTACTAACTACTCTGACACTGAAAAAAGTTATTTCTAATGTCTCTGTGGCTCATTTGGGTATTCAGCTTCCACCTGTGTCCCCTTGTTCGCGTCCCTCCAGTGTTGAATAGTTCATCCTAGTTTACCCGGTCGATTCCCCTGAGGATTTTGTAGGTTGTGATCATGTCACCCCTTACTCTTCTGTCTTCCAGTGTCGTAAAGGGCATTTCCCGCAGCCTTTCCTCATAACTCATGCCTCTTAGTTCTGGGACTAGTCTAGTAGCATACCTTTGGACTTTTTCCAGCTTCGTCTTGTGCTTGACAAGGTACGGGCTCCATGCTGGGGCCGGATACTTCAGGATTGGTCTTACATACGTGGTGTACAAGATTCTGAATGATTGCATATGCCGCAGACGTTATTCTCTTTATGTGGGCTTCAGGAGACAGGTTTGGTGTGATATCAACTCCTAGATCTTTCTTTCTGTCTGTTTCATTAAGTACTTCATCTCCTATTCTGTATCCTGTGTCTGGCCTCCTGTTTCACTGCCTAGTTTCATTACTTTACATTTACTCGGGTTGAACTTCAACAGCCATTTGTTGGACCATTCACTCAGTCTATCTAGGTCATCTTGTAGCCTCCTACTATCGTCCTCTGTTTCAATCCTCCTCATAATTTTTGCATCGTCGGCAAACATTAAGAGGAACGAATATCTACCCTCTGGGAAATCATTTACATATAACCCCTGCGGGACTCGACTTGTAACGTCTCGCCAATCTGAGACCTCACCCCTCACACAGACTCTTTGTCTCCTGGTGCTTAGGTACTCCTCTATCCACCGGAGTACTTTCCCTTTCACTCCAGCCTGCATCTCCAACTTTCGCACTAGCCTCTTGTGTGGCACTGTATCAAAGGCTTTCTGACAATCCAAAAATATGCAGTCTGCCCTCCCTTCTCTTTCTTGCCTTATTTTTGTTGCCTGGTCATAGAATTCAAGTAACCCTGTGAGGCAGTACCTGCCATCCCTGAACCCATGTTGATGCTGTGTTACAAAGTTCCTTCACTCCAAATGCTTCACTAGTTCTTTTCGCACAATCTTCTCCATCAGCTTGCATGGTTAGGGACACTGGCCTGTAGTTCAGTGCCTCCTGTCTATCCCCTTTCTTCTATATCGGGACTACGTTAGCTGCTTTCCAAATATCTGGCAGTTCCCCTGTTGCCAGTGATTTGTTATACACTATGGAGAGTGGTAGGCATAGTTCTCTTGCTCCTTCCTTTAGTACCCAAGGGGAGATTCCATCTGGGCCTATAGCCTTTGTCACATCCAACTCTAGTAAACACTTCCTTACTTCCCTGCTGGTAATCTCAAACTCTTCCAGTGGTTCCTGGTTAGCTATTCCCTCTCTTATCTCTGGGATTTCTCCTTGCACTAAGGTGAAGACCTCTTGGAATTTCTTATTCAGTTCCTCACACACTTCCTTGTCATTTGTAGTGAATCCTTCTGCCCCTATCCTTAATTTCATAACCTGTTCCATTACTGTTGTTTTTCTCCTGATGTGGCTATGCAACAATTTAGGCTGAGTCTTTGCCTTGCTTGCGATGTCATTTTCGTATTGTCTTTCTGCCTCTCTTCTCATCCTGACATATTCATTCCTGGCATTCTGGTATCTTTCTCTGCTCTCCAGTGTCCTGTTATTCCTATAGTTTCTCCATGCCCTTTTACTTTGCTGCTTAGCTAGTCTTCATCTCTGATTAAACCATGGGTTTCTCATCTTCATTTCACTGTTTTCCTTTTGGGCTGGAACAAACTTGTTTGCTGCGTCCTTGCATTTTTGCGTGATGTAGTCCATCATATCTTGAGCCGTCTTTTCCCTGCGCTCTGTTTCCCATGCTATATCTGTTAGGAATTTTCTTATCTCCTCATAGTTTCCCTTTCGGTAGGCTAACCTTTTGTTTTGGTATCTCTCCTCGAGTTCAATAACCCTTCTTCAATCAGGTACTGAAACACCAGTACACTGTGGTCGCTCATTCCTACTGGGGCCTCAAAACCGATTTCTCTTATGTCAGAGTCGTTCAGCGTGAAGACCAGGTCGAGTCTCGCTGGTTCGTCATTTCCTCTCATCCTTGTGGGTTCTCTGACATGCTGGGTTAAGAAGTTTCTAGTCACCACCTCCAGTAGTTTTGCTCTCCACGTATCCTCGCCTCCATGCGGTTCCTTGTTCTCCCAATCAATCCTTCCGTGATTGAAGTCCCCCATGATGAGCAGGTGGGATCTATTTCTACAGGCAGCAGAGGCTGCCCTCTCAATTATAGTGTTAACTGCCATGTTGTTGTTTTCGTACTCTTGACTGGGTCTTCTGTCATTTGGTGGAGGGTTATATATTACTGCTACTACTATTCTTGGTCCTCCCATTTTCATGGTGCCTGCTATGTAGTCTCTGAAACCCTCACAGCCCGGGATATCCATCTCCTTAAAATTCCATTCCTTTCTCATGAGTACGGCCACTCCTCCTCCTCCCCTACCTTCCCTCTCTTTCCTTATTACTGTGTACTCCTGGGGAAACACGGCATTCGTTATGATTCCAGAGAGTTTTGTTTCAGTGAGTCCGATTACATCTGGGTTCACTTCTTGTGCTCTTTCTCTTAGTTCACTTGCCTTGCTTGTGATCCCATCTATGTTCGAGTACATCACCCTGAAACTGACTCTCTTCTGCTTCTCCTCTGGGGGGGGGGACCTGTGGGGTCTGGGGTGAGCGGGAGCTGGGAGGATCTGGTACGGGGAGACTGGTGGGAGAGGAAGGGCTTGGGGGTGGGGGGGGGGGGAGGGGGAGGGTAGGGGGAGTGGGTGAGAGGGGGAGGGTTGGAGGGGGTAAAAGGGGGAGGGTTGAGGGGGGTGAGAGGAGGAGGTTTGGGGGGGATGGGGGAGAAGGGGGGATTTGGGGGGGCAGTAAAGTGGGGAGGGCTTGGGGGGCATGTGGGGAAAGGGAAGTTTGAGGTGGGAGAGGAGGAGGGGAGGGTTTTGGGGTGTGGTGGAGAGGGGAAGGCTTAGGTGGGGTGGGGGAGAGTGGGGGGCTTAGGGGGGCAGGGGAGAACGGAGGGCTTGTGGGTGGGAGAGACGGGAGGGCATGTGGGAGAAGGAAAGGCTTGGGGGATGGGGGAGAAGGGAGGTCCTGGGGGAGGGGGGAGTGGTAGGAGGGGGATGAGTGGGAGGAGGGGGATGAGTGGGAGGAGAGGGGTGGGTGGGGGGAGGGTGCCTTAGGTGGGTACTTAGTGGGGGGCTGACAGGGGTTGGGGCAGGTAGGTTGTCTGTTGGGTAGAATGTGGGGGTGGTGCCGCACACCCTGTGGCTAGTGCACTGTTTGAGGAGGGTTCCCCATTCCCCTCTGAGATTGCAGGGATCGGGGTTGTGGCTCCCTGATTCCTTTCTCTCTCCCTGCACTCCTTCCTCGCGTCTGCTGCCTGCTTTCTCTCTTCCCTTGTCATCTGCAGGAATACTCTTTTGAACTTCTCTACCTTTGCTAGACAGCACTTCCTTTCTAACAGTTCCTCTTTCTGTGTGTGTGTGTGTGTGTGTGTGTGTGTGTGTGTGTGTGTGTGTGTGTGTGTGTGTGTGTGTGTGCGTGTGTAAGATAAATATAAGTAGAAGACATAATAGAGGACAAATAAATTGGGTCTGGAAAAGCTGGGACAAAGCACTAATAGCTCGATTCTGCAGATACAAAGAGTAAATACACGCACACAGTATCAAATAAGAGACTAGTAAACAAGCTGGAGATGCGGGCAGGAGTGAAAGGGAAGGTACTCCTTTGTATAAGGGAGTACCTAAGCAACAGAGGACAGCGAGTCACTGTAAGCGGTGAGGTCTCAGAGTGACGACGGGTCACCAGTGGAGTCCCATAGCGATCAGTCCTCGGACCTATACTGTTTCTGATATATGTAAATAATCTCCATGAGGGTTTCTTAGACTCGTTCCTCTCAATGTTTGGTGATGATGCAAAAACTATGATGAAGATTAAGACAGAGGAAGATAGTATGAGGCTACAAGATGAACTAGACAAACTGAAAGAATGGTCCAACAAATAGCTACTAAAGTTCAACCCAGCCAATGGAGACCAAGCTCCCAGTCCAACAACCAACTACTGACCCAGTCGACTTCACAGCCGATACCGGCTCCTGCCCCACCACACAGCACGGTATACGCCCTAACCTCAGTGGCAGCCAAGATTGCTGGATCCAACTACCGAGAATATGCGAGGATCCTGAACATACTCTTCACTGCAAATAGCCTCCCGACCTTCACCGTGCCTGAGGAAGTCTACTCCACCTCTACTACAGCTGCGAGTGCTACGCAGGCCCCTAATCCCGACATTACGATGAACACTGCATCACTCACGGATCTACTGTCCACTGCTGCCATACCAGATCCCGCAGCCACCGGAGAGGAAGCGGCACCAGCACCGACTCCTTCACAAACTACTACATCTGCTGCAGCTCCACCCACCATCCCTGCAGCTGAACAAACGGCGTCGCGCCTCCCTCAACTACAGTACCTGCCACCTTTCAAGCTACAGAGACCACAACCTCCACCGCCTCTGCTTTCGATGCATCCGACTCATCAGATGAAGAACTCTCGGTCAGAACACATCCCCACCTCAAGAGAAGTTCAACTACGGATCCAAGGAGTTCCTCCCAGACACCACACCCACGACCTTGACCACCAGCGCTGCGATATCTACGAGAAGCAAGACAACCACGAAACCCAAGAAAGTCACCGATTCAAACTCGTCGGAAAAAATCAGAAAAAAAGAAGAGGTAAGAAGAGCACTGAAGCTAGAAAACGTTCGAACGAAGCTCTGAGAAACACAAACATCCACCACCAACTGCCTACGAACCGAACCCCTGTGCGACGCCTATGTATACAAAGGAACAACGAAGAACACCATACAGTTGAAGTATGTACTTTTAGAAATAAGAGGATGAATCCATTAGATCCTCCGCTTCTCATTAATATTAGCGCCGAAGCTACATTTGTTTCTGAAATTCTATCCCCAATGCACTGTAAGTTCAATTCCATCCTCATTATCTCGATCATTGTAATTCTTGGACATCCCGAGATTATCGTGGATTCATTTCGCACATTCACAAATTGTTTTGGTATACATGAAGTATACCAAAACAAGATATGACAGGTGCAGAATAATCAATAAGTAATCACAGTATACCATGTGGTTACTATTGGACTGTGTCATGTAAAATATTATTAATATTTATGTACTTCACTAGCTTTACCCGGCCAAGTAAGTAAGTAAGTAATTATCAAAAGAAGGCACCAAACCGGGAAGGCTATGTAGCACCATCAAATACGCAAAATAATCAGAGGGCGCTAAATATCACCAAGGATGCCAATACGAGAACAAAAACGCATAAGGCGAACGATATCAAAAGTATCCGAGTCACCAAGAATTCTATCGAGGGACAGGTGACCGCGAGGGGCGGTCAGAAAGCAAGACACACGCTCGTCCTGGAAGTCAGGACATTCAAGAAGGACATGCACGACCGTAAGAGGGACAATGCAACTAGGACAATAAGGAGCAGGGCGGCGCTCCATCAAGTGACCATGGGTTAAGCGAGTATGGCCAATACGCAACCTCGCCAGAGCTGTTTCCCACCGCCGGTTACAGTGGAAGGAGGACGACCACGAGGAAACACAACATTTAAGAGTACGTAGCTTGTTACCAGTAACAGACAACCAAGAAGCCTGCCAACGGGTAAGGACTGAGGAATGGATAACCGGGTAAAAGTCGGAATACGGAATGCCTTTACGAGAGATGGGACAAGAGCGGACAGCTTCCTTAGCGGCAGCATCCGCACGCTCATTTAAAGACACGCCAATATGGCTGGGAACCCAACAAAACTCAACCGACTTAAATTTACTGTGAACGAGAAACAGCCAATGCTGGATCTCGACAACTACTGGATGAACTGGATTAAAGCACCCGAGAGCCATGAGGGCACTACGAGAGTCAACAACAACCACAAAGGAAGACTGACAACGAGAAAGCAGGAGACGAAGAGCATAGAGAATAGCATAAACTTCCGTTGTAAAGATGCTAGTCTCCGGAGGCAAGCGACACATATAAGTGCGATCAGGAAAAACAACAGAGTAGCCAACACCGTCCGCTGACTTAGACCCATCGGTAAAGACAGAAACGGAGCGGGAGTGAGAAGAAAAGTGCTCGAGGAAAAGGCGTTTTAGAACCGTAGGAGGGGTAAAAGCTTTAGTGATACGAGTCAAGGATGTACAAAACCGCGGAAGAGGGACCCTCCACGGGGGCAAAGAAGGAACAACACGAGGAGAAACATCAGAAATACGAACGGAAAGAGAATCCTGTAGGCGAGATAACCGGACAGAAAGAGGGAGGTGGTGAAGAGGAACAGGAACCGCAGGAGGGGTAAAAGTTAAAGCACGACAGAGGCGAGAGGAAGGATGTTGCAAGGACCGCGCAAGATAGCGAAGACAGTAGCGATCACGGCGGTCCTGGAGAGACAGGAAGCCAGTGTCAACATACAAGCTAATGACGGGAGTCGAACGAAAGGCACCAGAACTGAGGCACAACCCAGTATGGTGCAAAGCATCAAGACGGCGAAGAGTAGAAGGAGAAGCAGACGAGTAAGCAGGGCAACCATAATCGAGCTTAGACAGGACGAGAGAGGAATGTAAAGCAAGGAGAGTGCGCCTATCTGCCCCCCAAGAAGTATGGGACAAGACCCGAAGGAGGGTAAGGGCCTTAGAGCACTCAACACGGAGGTAAGAGATATGGGGAGACCAAGACAAACGAGTGTCAAGGAATAACCCCAAAAGCTTCGCGGAATCTTTGTATTCAAGGGGATGACCATAAAGTGACAAAGAGGGACGAAGAACAACCCGTTTCCGCGTAAAAGTCATGGCACAAGTCTTAGAAGTAGAGAACTTGAAGCCATGACCTGTGGCCCAAGACGACACGGCATCAATTGCAAGTTGAAGCCGGCGTTGAAGGAGAGGCGAATCATCACCCTGACAACAAAGGGTAAGATCATCGACATAGAGAGCGGAGAAGACACCAGAAGGAAGAGAGGAAAGAAGACCATTGAGGGCAACCAGAAAAAGAGTAGTGCTCAGAACACTACCCTGGGGCACACCTTCGTATTGCTGAAAAGAGGGAGACAGAGCGGTACCAAGGCGCACCCGAAAGGAACGACGAGAGAAGAAGCTGCGGAGAAAGAGAGGGAGATGACCACGAAGGCCAAAAGAATGAAGTTGAGATAGGATATGATAACGCCAAGTGGTGTCGTAAGCCTTTTCTAGGTCAAAAAGGACGGCAACAACGGAGGTCTTCGCAGCAAAAGCAGTACGAATATAGACCTCCAAGTTCACCAGGACATCTGTCGTGCTGCGGCACTTGCGGAAACCAAATTGAGAAGGGGAGAGGAGGTGATGGTGTTGCAGGAACCACATCAGACGAACGTTAACCATACGTTCAAAGAGTTTGCAGACACAACTTCTGAAGGCAATAGGGCGAAAGTCCTTAGGGGAAGTACCCAGAGACCCCGGTTTGCGAACAGGGAAGACAACGGCATCGAGCCAGTCCTCAGGGACTGACGACGACTCCCAGATCCGATTATACAGACTCAGTAAATACTGAGACGTGCTCGGAGGGAGATGGCGAAGCATCTCATAATGAATACCATCGGAGCCCGCCGCCGTAGAACCGCAGAGGGCCAGGGCAGAACGAAGTTCAGAGAGAGAGAAGGGATCATTATAGGGAAGCTGAAGATGAGTGCAGAAATCTAAAGGACGAGACTCAAGGACAGGTTTACGAAGAAGGAAAGATTGGGGAAGATGAAGACTAGAGCTAACAGAAGAAAAGTGGGAACCCAGTTTGGAAGCGACCTGCAACGGGTCCGCCACAAGAGAATCATGGAGGTGAAGGACCGGTGAAACATCGGGAACGAACTTACCCGCTATCTTGCGGATACGCTTCCAGATCTGGGCCAGAGGGGTTTCGGACGTAATTGTCGAGACATAAGATGCCCAACATTCACGTTTAGCCGTACGGATGGCCCTACGGGCCACCGCACTCGCTTTCCGAAAGAAAAGAAAAGAATCGGTCGTCTGCCTACAGCGGTGCTTCTTCCAGGCTGCACGCTTACAGCGGACAGCCCGAGCACAGTCCGCATTCCACCAGGGAACGCACTTCCGTGGACCCCGAGAGGAAGAGCGAGGAATAGAGCGGAGGGCAGCGTCGAAGACAGTGTCATGAAAAAGGAGGAGAGCGCGAGAGAGGGGCAGAAGGGAGAGGTCAGAGAGAGTAGCACTGAGGGAAAATAGGGTCCAGTCCGCCTTAGCAAACTGCCACCTAGGGAAAGAGAGGGAAGGGCGAAAAGAGAAAAAGGAAACAAGGATGGGGAAATGATCACTTCCATGGAGGTCATCAAGAACCTGCCACGTGAAATCTAAGTAAAGAGAAGAAGAGCAGAGAGAAAGATCAAGACAAGAAAGGGTGCGAGTTCGAGAGTCCAAATGAGTGGGCTCACCAGAATTCAGAAGAGACAGGGAAGAAGAGAGGAGAAACGGCTCAAGGAGGCGACCCCGGGTATTCGTCAGAACGTCACCCCAAAGAGAATGACGACAATTGAAGTCACCCAGCAGGAGCACAGGCTCCGGCAAGGAGTCTAGGAGGTGTTTCAAATCAGGAAGAGAGAGCGGGACACTCGGGGGGAGATAAATGGAACACACTGTGTACCATTTCCCCATAAAGATACGAGCAGCAGAACAATGGAGAGGCGAAGGAAAAAGTAAAGGAACAAAGGGAACATCAGCCCGAATCAAGAGAGCAGAAGAATTAGAAGCCCCAGCAATGGCTGGGGGGGGGGGAGAGAAAGGAATAACCACGAAAACGACCAGGACGAGCACCAAGCATTGGCTCCTGGAGACAGACACAAAGGGGCGAAAACCGCGAAACCAGAAGTTGGAGTTCGAGGAAATTGGCGTAATAACCTCGAACGTTCCATTGAAGAATGGACAACGACGAGAAGAGAAAGGACAAAAACAGAGAACAAGGAAGAAACAAAGGCGAAAGACCAACAGAGCACGTTAAAGAATATCAGGGTCGGGATCAGGGTCAGCAAAGTCAGGGTTAGGGGGCATGGGTAAACTGAGCAAAGACGGAGGGAAGGAAACGGGAGAACAGATCAGAGGTGGGCGGGCAGGGTCCGGAGGAGGAGGAGGAAGAGGAAGAGGAGGAGACAACGGAGAGGAGCCGGCAAGGACAGCAGCAGGAAGAGGGGGAGTAGAAAGAGAGGAGCGCACCCCAGCAAGAGCAGCAACCGAAAGGGAAGCAGGGGCCAAAGAAACCTCCATAGCAGGAACAGGGGGCGCAAGCACTGAAACGGGAGGGGAAGGAGCAACAGAGCCAGAAGGAGGAGCTGAGGAAGAAAGCGAAGCCTTCTTACCCGCCGGGGAAGAGGAAGGAGAGGAGCCAGGCTTACGCTTCTGACTTAAAGAGACCGGTGTCCCAGCAACTACGTACCGGGCAACGGATTCCAGTGTCTCAACAGGAGAAGCCGAACGAGAGCACACACGACGGCCGTTAGGAGAGCGATGGACATCCGCCCGCACCGACAGGCGGCGGGGAGAGCCGATGGATGGAGGAAGAGGATGGGAAGGAGGATCGGAGGGGGACGAGGAAGAAGACACAGAAGACACGACAGACCGGGTAGAAGGAAGGGGAACCCCAGACAGAGGACCAGGAGGAGGATCCTTCGGGAGAGAACCCAAAGGGACAGAGGAGGGGGCAGTGGGCGCATCAGGGTCCAAGGCCCGGAAACGGTTGTGAGTCTGAGGAAGGCGGGAAGGACGAGGAGAGGAAGAGCGCAACACGCGAGCATAAGAGATATTAGCATAAGGCGGGAGCCGGCGAACCTGGCGCCTCGCCTCAGGAAAAGATAAACGCTCCCGGTGCTTCAAGTTGAGGACGGCTGCCTCAAGCTTGTAATGGACACACGCACGGGAGAAGGTAGGATGGGCCTCACCGCAGTTGAGGCAACGAGCCTGGGGAGAAGCGCACTCCGACTTAGAGTGACCTTCGCCACCACACAAAGGACAGAGAGAGACAGTCCCGGAGCAGCGGAGGGCACCATGCCCAAACCTCCAGCACTTGTTGCAGAGCCGAGGAGAAGGAATGTACTCCTGGACAGAGCACCTGGCACCAGCAAGAATGACAGAGGGTGGAAGGGTCCTACCATCAAAGGTAATCTTCACAACCCGGAGGGGTTGACGGCGACTACCACGAGGGGGACGAGTAAACGTGTCCACCTGGAGAATAGAGTGGCCCTGGGCAGCGAGGATATGTCGAATATCGTCGTGGCAGTCGCGCAGGTCCCGAACACCGGTCGCAACATGGGGCGGGAGCAAAATAGTGCCAACACTGGCATTCAACTGAACGTTCTTCGAGACCCGAACGGGGGTCTCGCCAAGGCAGGATAAGGCAGCCAAGCGGGAAGCAGCATCCTGAGAAGGAGCAGCAACGACACGTGTACCGAGACGAGTGGGGTTGAAAGTAATGGAGGCATCCACGGAATCAACGAGATGTCGATGGAGGGAGAAATCGTCAGGAGGCGCAGAATCAAGAGGGAGGAGATCAAAATATTTGGCCCACGAAGCGGGACCAAACAAGGCTTGATAGGTAGCAGAACTGGAAGGAATCGAGCGAGGGCGGCCGTGACGAGGACGGCGGTGAGAACCCCCAGAGAGAGAGGGGTTAAAAGGCGCAGTAGTTACAACTAGAGAAGGAGCCGCGCCAGGGGACGAGGTAGTCACCACTGGGGGCTTGGGGCTCGACCCAACCACAGAGGAGGGAGGGGAGCCAGAGGAAGGAGTCAGAGAGGCCAAAGGAGGAGCAAGGTCGGGGCCCAATGCAGCGGAGGCTACAGAGCCCGGTCTTCCAATACGGACCGACTCGGGGGCTTGGTCGCCCACCCCACGAGCCTGAGAAGGTAAACCAGAAGAAGCCGAAGCAGGGGTAATCATCTTGACGAAAGAAAGAATTCACTCACGAATGTGCCCCCACACCCACCATGGAGCCACAATTAGAGGCAGGACACCCAACAAGAAGCTATCGCCGATCTTGTCGGGGCCTCCTAGGGGTGCGTCGCGAGTATACGCCCCACAAACGCCACCTTAAGAAACCGACAGTCCGTCGAGATCGGGTTCAGTGACGAAGTGGGGATTGACAATAAAAGGTTCCCCTCGCTCTCGACGTCGGGTACTGCAGTTCTACGGGTGCATGAGTATGCCTCCTCAAGCACCCGGGCGTCAAAATAGAAGAAGTCCAAGGGAAGAACCAGAACGAGCAAAAGGTCGGTAGGAAACGGCAAGCAGATAGGAGAAGAGGGGGGAGAAAAACGAAACAGAAGGAAAAGGAAAAGATGCCCAGCAGAATTGGAGAGGACGGCAGCAGGAGCACAAGGCTAGAAAAGAACAGAGGACTGTCCCAAGGAGCATCACACTCCGGCAGCCGCCCACTAAGCCCCCACACGGCGACAACGAGCTGAGCGGGGAGGGGGTACCCGGCCAAGCGTTGTTGTGGCTCAGCAACGCATGTGCATTGCTGAGCCACAGCAACCTTCCCCTTGTCTCTCAGTCCTCCCCACCATTCCCCCTCCCCTGTCCCCTCATTCTCCCAACCATTCCTCACTCTCCTGTCCCTTCGTCCTCCCAACCATTCCCCCATCCCCTCGTCCTCCCTCCCCCTTCCCTGTGTCCTCCGCACCATCCCCCACTCCACCGTCCCCTCGTCCATCTAACCATTCCCCACTCCACTATCCCCTCGTACTCTCCTCCATCTCTCACTCCCTGGTACCTCCCTATCATTCTTCTCTCCCCCCCTGTTCCCTCATCCTCCGCACCATCTTCCAGTCTCCTGTCTCCTTGTCCTTTTCCATCATTCTCCATTCCCCTGTTCCCTCGTCCTCAACAACCCCAACTCTCCCATCCCCTCGTCCTCACCAACCCCAACTCTCCCATCCCCTCGTCCTCCCCACCATTCCCCCCCCCCTTGTCTCGTCGTCCTCAGTACCATCCCCCACTTCCGTCCCCTCGCCTCCCTACCATTCCCCACTCCCTCATCCGATGCATTCCTAAATTATCTGATGTTCCCATCAGAAAAATGGGAACATCAAATGATCCGATGTTCCCATCACTGAAATATAAGAAAAACAGTTAAAAAACGAAATGAAAAAAATGAAGAAATAAAAAAATAAACTATACTCACGAAATAAACAGTATGGTAAACAACAAAGCTTAATTCCAACGCAGTGTCACAAAATAATTAAATTAAAATGATAATAATTTGAAATCTATGAAAATTCAATTTATCAATTGAATTTTCAATTGATAAATTTTCAATTAAATCAATGAAATTGGAAACATTGAAATGGAATCGTAACATATTTAGTATAGCGTGAGTTGTTCTAGTGGGATGTAGCAGCAGCGTCCACGTGTTCACAGGACAAGGCCTAATGGAAGACTGCAGGGGCCTCTTGGGATAGTGGCGGTGTTCGAAATCTCAAACTATTCCTCAACATTATAGCATCTGAATTCAGAAATATTTCCATCATTTTTTTAGTTTTTAAACACATAATAATATTAATGCATTGACATGTCTTATTTCCTTGCTGCATATTTACGACATTTTTTTTTATATATACAACATTTCGTTTCATAATTTGAAAACTCGCGAGTGTTCGGACACGCTCACCCACCGCGACGACCGTTAAGGTCCTGACTAAACTGCCCTCCTCATCCCTTACCCTCCACCATCCCACACGACCCTCCACCACCTCACACTACCCTCCAACACCCCACACTACCCTCCAACACCCCACACTACCCTCCAACACCCCACACTACCCTCCAACACCCCACACGACCCTCCACCACCCCACACTACCCTCCAACACCCCACACTACCCTCCAACACCCCACACTACCCTCCAACACCCCACACTACCCTCCAACACCCCACACGACCCTCCACCACCTCACACTACCCTCCAACACCCCACACTACCCTCCAACACCCCACACTACCCTCCACCACCCCACACTACCCTCCACCACCTCACACTACCCTTCAACACCCCACACTACCCTCCACCACCCCACACTACCCTCCAACACCCCACACTACCCTCCACCACCCCACACTACCCTCCAACACCCCACACTACCCTCCACCACCCCACACTACCCTCCAACACCCCACACTACCCTCCAACACCCCACACGACCCTCCACCACCTCACACTACCCTCCTACACCCCACACTACCCTCCAACACCCCACACTACCCTCCAACACCCCACACTACCCTCCACCACCCCACCCTACCCTCCACCACCTCACACTACCCTCCAACACCCCACACTACCCTCCACCACCCCACACTACCCTCCACCACCCCACACTACCCTCCAACACCCCACACTACCCTCCAACACCCCACACTACCCTCCAACACCCCACACTACCCTCCACCACCCCACACTACCCTCCACCACCTCACACTACCTCCTACACCCCACACTACCCTCCAACACCCCACACTACCCTCCACCACCCCACCCTACCCTCCACCACCTCACACTACCCTCGAACACCCCACACTACCCTCCAACACCCCACACTACCCTCCACCATCCCACACTACCCTCCACCATCCCACACTACCCTCCAACACCCCACACTACCCTCCACCAACCCACACTACCCTCCACCATCCCACACTACCCTCCAACACCCCACACTACCCTCCAACACCCCACACTACCCTCCACCACCCCAAACTACCCTCCACCATCCCACACTACCCTCCACCACCCCACACTACCCTCCAACACCTCACACTACCCTCCACCATCCGACACTACCCTCCAACACCCCACACTACCCTCCACCACCCCACACTACCCTCCACCATCCCACACTACCCTCCACCACCCCACACTACCCTCCACCACCCCACACTACCCTCCACCACCCCACACGACCCTCCAACACCCCACACTACCCTCCACCACCCCACACGACCCTCCAACACCCCACACTACCCTCCACCACCCCACACGACCCTCCAACACCCCACACTACCCTCCAACACCCCACACGACCCTCCAACACCCCACACTACCCTCCACCACAAAACACGACCCTCCAACACCCCACACTACCCTCCAACACCCCACACTACCCTCCAACACCCCACACTACCCTCCAACACCCCACACTACCCTCCAACACCCCACACTACCCTCCACCACCCCACACGACCCTCCAACACCCCACACTACCCTCCACCACCCCACACTACCCTGCACCACCCCACAATACCCTCCAACACCCCACACTACCCTCCACCACCCCACACTACCCTCCACCACCTCACACTACCCTCCAACACCCCACACTACCCTCCAACACCCCACACTACCCTCCAACACCCCACACTACCCTCCACCACCCCACACTACCCTCCACCACCTCACACTACCCTTCAACACCCCACACTACCCTCCACCACCCCACACTACCCTCCAACACCCCACACTACCCTCCAACACCCCACACTACCCTCCAACACCCCACACTACCCTCCACCATCCCACACTACCCTCCACCACCTCACACTACCCTCCAACACCCCACACTACCCTCCACCACCTCACACTACCCTCCAACACCCCACACTACCCTCCAACACCCCACACTACCCTCCACCACCCCACACTACCCTCCACCACCTCACACTACCCTCCAACACCCCACACTACCCTCCAACACCCCACACTACCCTCCACCACCCCACACTACCCTCCACCACCTCACACTACCCTCCACCACCCCACACTACCCTCCACCACCCCACACTACCCTCCAACACACCATACTACCCTCCACCACCCCACACTACCCTCCACCACCTCACACTACCCTCCAACACCCCACACTACCCTCCACCACCCCACACTACCCTCCAACACCCCACACTACCCTCCAACACCCCACACTACCCTCCACCATCCCACACAACCCTCCACCACCTCACACTACCCTCCAACAACCCACACTACCCTCCACCACCCCACACTACCCTCCACCACCCCACACTACCCTCCACCACCTCACACTACCCTCCACCACCCCACACTACCCTCCAACACCCCACACGACCCTCCACCACCTCACACTACCCTCCACTACCTCACACTACCCTCCACCACCCCACACTACCCTCCAACACCCCACACTACCCTCCACCATCCCACACTACCCTCCACCACCCCACACTACCCTCCAACACCCCACACTACCCTCCACCATCCCACACTACCCTCCACCATCCCACACTACCCTCCAACAACCCACACTACCCTCCAACACCCCACACTACCCTCCACCACCCCACACGACCCTCCAACACCCCACACTACCCTCCAACACCCCACACTACCCTCCACCACCCCACACGACCCTCCAACACCCCACACTACCCTCCAACACCCCACACTACCCTCCACCACCCCACACTACCCTCCACCTCCCCACACTACCCTCCACCTCCCCACACGACCCTCCAACACCCCACACTACCCTCCAACACCCCACACTACCCTCCACCACCCCACACGACCCTCCAACACCCCACACTACCCTCCACCACCCCACACTACCCTCCACCACCCCACACGACCCTCCAACACCCCACACTACCCTCCACCACCCCACACTACCCTCCAACACCCCACACTACCCTCCAACACCCCACACTACCCTCCACCACCCCACACTACCCTCCACCACCTCACACTACCCTCCAACACCCCACACTACCCTCCACCACCCCACACTACCCTCCACCACCGCACACTACCCTCCACCACCTCACACTACCCTCCACCACCCCACACTACCCTCCACCACCCCACACTACCCTCCAACACCCCACACTACCCTCCACCATCCCACACTACCCTCCACCACCCCACACTACCCTCCACCATCCCACACTACCCTCCAACACCCCACACTACCCTCCAACACCCCACACGACTCTCCACCACCCCACACTACCCTCCACCACCCCACACTACCCTCCACCACCCCACACAACCCTCCACCATCCCACACTACCCTCCACCACCCCACACTACCCTCCACCACCCCACACGACCCTCCAACACCCCACACTACCCTCCACCACCCCACACTACCCTCCAACACCCCACACAACCCTCCACCACCCCACACTACCCTCCAACAAACCACACTACCCTCCAACACCCCACACTACCCTCAATCACCCCACACTACCCTCCACCACCCCACACAACCCTCCACCACCCCACACTACCCTCCACCACCCCACACTACCCTCCAACACCCCACACAACCCTCCACCACCCCACACTACCCTCCACCACCCCACACGACCCTCCAACACCCCACACTACCCTCCACCACCCCACACTACCCTCCAACACCCCACACAACCCTCCACCACCCCACACTACCCTCCAACAAACCACACTACCCTCCAACACCCCACACTACCCTCAATCACCCCACACTACCCTCCACCACCCCACACAACCCTCCACCACCCCACACTACCCTCCACCACCCCACACTACCCTCCACCACCCCACACTACCCTCCACCACCCCACACAACCCTCCACCACCCCACACTACCCTCCACCACCCCACACGAGCCTCCAACACCCCACACTACCCTCCACCACCCCACACTACCCTCCAACACCCCACACAACCCTCCACCACCCCACACTACCCTCCAACAAACCACACTACCCTCCAACACCCCACACTACCCTCAATCACCCCACACTACCCTCCACCACCCCACACTATCCTTCACCACCCCACACTACCATCCAACACCCCACACTACCCTCCACCACCCCACACTACCCTCCACCACCCCACACTACCCTCCACCACCCCACACGACTCTCCACCACCCCACACTACCCTCCACCACCCCACACGGCCCTCCACCACCTCACACTACCCTCCAACACCCCTCACGACCCTTCACCACCACACACAACCCTCCACCACCCCACACTACCCTCCACCACCCCACACGACCCTCCAACAACCCACACTACCCTCCAACAACCCACACTACCCTCCACCACCTCACACTACCCTCCACCACCCCACACGCCCCTCCACCACCTCACACTACCCTCCACCACCCCACACTACCCTCCACCACATCACACTACCCTCCAACACCCCACACTACCCTCCAACACCCCACACTACCCTCCACCACCCCACACGACCCTCCAACACCCCACACTACCCTCCAACATCCCACATTACCCTCCACCACCCCACACTACCCTACAACACCCCACACTACCCTCCACCACCCCACACGACCCTCCAACACCTCACACTACCCTCCAACACCCCACACTACCCTCCAACACCCCCACACTACCCTCCAACACCCCACACTACCCTCCACCACCCCACACGACCCTCCAACACCCCACACTACCCTCCACCACCCCACACTACCCTGCACCACCCCACAATACCCTCCAACACCCCACACTACCCTCCACCACCCCTCACTACCCTCCACCACCTCACACTACCCTCCAACACCCCACACTACCCTCCAACACCCCACACTACCCTCCACCACCCCACACGACCCTCCACCACCCAACACTACCCTCCACCACCTCACACTGCCCTCCACCACCCCACACTACCCTCCAACACACCACACTACCCTCCACCACCCCACACTACCCTCGACCACCTCACACTACCCTTCAACACCCCACACTACCCTCCACCACCCCTCACTACCCTCCAACACCCCACATTACCCTCCAACACCCCACACTACCCTCCACCATCCCACACTACCCTCCACCACCTCACACTACCCTCCAACACCCCACACTACCCTCCACCACCCCACACTACCCTCCACCACCCCACACTACCCTCCACCACCCCACACGACCCTCCAACAACCCACACTACCCTCCACCACCTCACACTACCCTCCACCACCCCACACGACCCTCCACCACCTCACACTACCCTCCACCACCCCACACTACCCTCCACCATATCACACTACCCTCCAACACCCCACACTAACCTCCAACACCCCACACTACCCTCCACCACCCCACACGACCCTCCAACACCCCACACTACCCTCCAACACCCCACATTACCCTCCACCACCCCACACTACCCTACAACACCCCACACTACCCTCCACCACCCCACACGACCCTCCAACACCCCACACTACCCTCCAACACCCCACACTACCCTCCACCACCTCACACTACCCTCCACCACCCCACACGACTCTCCACCACCCCACACGGCCCTCCACCACCCCACACTACCCTCCACCACCCCACACGACTCTCCACCACCCCACACTACCCTCCACCACCCCACACTACCCTCCACCAACCCACACTACCCTCCACCACCCCACACGACTCTCCACCACCCCACACTACCCTCCACCACCCCACACGACTCTCCACCACCCCACACTACCCTCCACCACCTCACACTACCCTCCACCACCCCACACGACTCTCCACCACCCCACACTACCCTCTACCACCCCACACGGCCCTCCACCACCTCACACTACCCTCCACCACCCCACACGACCCTCCACCACCCCACACGACTCTCCACCACCCCACACTACCCTCCACCACCTCACACTACCCTCCACCACCTCACACTACCCTCCAACACCCCATACGAGTCTCCACCACCCCACACGGCCCTCCACCACCTCACACTACCCTCCACCACCACACACGGCCCTCCACCACCTCACACTACCCTCCACCACCCCACACTACCCTCAACCACCCCACACTACCCTCCACCACCCCACACTACCCTCCACCACCCCACACGACCCTCCACCACCCCACACGACCCTCCACCACCTCACACTACCCTCCACCATACCACACTACCCTCCAACACCCCACACTACCCTCCACCATCCCACACTACCCTCCACCACCCCACACTACCCTCCACCACCCCACACTACCCTCCACCACCCCACACGACCCTCCACCACCCCACACTACCCTCCACCACCCCACACGGCCCTCCACTACCTCACACTACCCTCCACCACCCCACACTGCCCTCCACCAACCCACACGACTCTCCACCACCCCACACGGCCCTCCACCACCTCACACTACCCTCCACCACCCCACACGACCCTCCACCATCCCACACTACCCTCCAACACCCCACACTACCCTCCACCACCCCATACGACTCTCCACCACCCCACACGGCCCTCCACCGCCCCACACGGCCCTCCACCGCCCCACACGGCCCTCCACCACCTCACACTACCCTCCACCACCCCACACTACCCTCCACCACCCCACACTACCCTCCACCACCCCACACTACCCTCCACCACCCCACACTACCCTCCACCATATCACACGACCCTCCACCACCTCACACTACCCTCCACCATACCACACTACCCTCCAACACCCCACACTACCCTCCACCACCCCACACTACCCTCCACCATCCCACACTACCCTCCAACACCCCACACTACCCTCCACCACCCCACACTACCCTCCACCATCCCACACTACCCTCCAACACCCCACACTACCCTCCAACACCCCACACGACCCTCCAACACCCCACACTACCCTCCATCACCCCACACTACCCTCCACCATCCCACACTACCCTCCACCACCCCACACTACCCTCCACCACCCCACACTACCCTCCACCATCCCACACTACCCTCCAACACCCCACACTACCCTCCACCACCTCACACTACCCTCCACCACCCCACACTACCCTCCAACACCCCACACTACCCTCCAACACCCCACACTACCCTCCACCACCTCACACTACCCTCCAACACCCCACACTACCCTCCAACACCCCACACTACCCTCCAACACCCCACACTACCCTCCAACACCCCACACTACCCTCCAACACCCCACACGACCCTCCAACACCCCACACTACCCTCCAACACCCCACACTACCCTCCACCACCCCACACTACCCTCCACCACCCCACACGACCCTCCACCACCCCACACTACCCTCCACCACCCCACACGGCCCTCCACTACCTCACACTACCTTCCACCACCCCACACTACCCTCCACCACCCCACACGACTCTCCACCACCCCACACTACCCTCCACCACTCCACACTACCCTCCACCACCCACACGGCCCTCCACCACCCCACACTACCCTCCACTACCCCACACGGCCCTCCACCACCTCACACTACCCTCCACCACCCCACACTACCCTCCACCACCCCACACGACTCTCCACCACCCCACACGGCCCTCCACCACCTCACACTACCCTCCACCACCCCACACGACCCTCCACCATCCCACACTACCCTCCAACACCCCACACTACCCTCCAACACCTCACACTACCCTCCACCACCCCATACGACTCTCCACCGCCCCACACGGCCCTCCACCGCCCCACACGGCCCTCCACCACCTCACACTACCCTCCACCACCCCACACTACCCTCCACCACCCCACACTACCCTCCACCACCCCACACTACCCTCCACCACCCCACACTACCCTCCACCACCTCACACGACCCTCCACCACCTCACACTACCCTCCTCCATACCACACTACCCTCCAACACCCCACACTACCCTCCACCACCCCACACTACCCTCCACCATCCCACACTACCCTCCAACACCCCACACTACCCTCCACCACCCCACACTACCCTCCACCATCCCACACTACCCTCCAACACCCCACACTACCCTCCACCATCCCACACTACCCTCCACCACCCCACACTACCCTCCACCATCCCACACTACCCTCCAACACCCCACACTACCCTCCAACACCCCACACGACCCTCCAACACCCCACACTACCCTCCAACACCCCACACTACCCTCAACCACCCCACACTACCCTCAAACACCCCACACTACCCTCCACCATCCCACACTACCCTCCTCCATCCCACACGACCCTCCAACACCCCACACTACCCTCCAACACCCCACACTACCCTCCACCATCCCACACTACCCTCCACCATCCCACACGACCCTCCAACACCCCACACTACCCTCCAACACCCCACACTACCCTCCAACACCCCACACGACCCTCCACCACCCCACACAACCCTCCACCACCCCACACTACCCTCCACCACCCCACACTACCCTCCACCACCCCACACTACCCTCCAACACCCCACACTACCCTCCACCACCTCACACTACCCTCCACTACCCCACACGACTCTCCACCACCCCACTCTACCCTCCACCACCCCACACGACTCTCCACCACCCCACACTACCCTCTACCACCCCACACTACCCTCCACCACCCCACACTACCCTCCAACACCCCACACTACCCTCCACCACCCCACTCTACCCTCCACCACCCCACACTACCCTCCACCACCCCACACGACTCTCCACCACCCCACTCTACCCTCCACCACCCCACACGATCCTCCACCACCCCACACTACCCTCCACCACCCCACACTACCCTCCACCACCCCACACTACCCTCCAACACCCCACACTACCCTCCACCACCTCACATTACCCTCCACCACCTCACACTACCCTCCACCACCTCACACTACCCTCCACCACCCCACACTACCCTCCACCACCCCACACGACCCTCCACCACCCCACACGACTCTCCACCACCCCACACTACCCTCCACCACCTCACACTACCCTCCACCACCCCACACGACCCTCCACCACCCCACACGACTCTCCACCACCCCACACTACCCTCCACCACCTCACACTACCCTCCACCACCTCACACTACCCTCCACCACCCCATACGACTCTCCACCACCCCACACGGCCCTCCACCACCTCACACTACCCTCCACCACCCCACACGGCCCTCCACCACCTCACACTACCCTCCACCACCCCACACTACCCTCAACCACCCCACACGACTCTCCACCACCCCACACTACCCTCCACCACCCCACACGACTCTCCACCACCCCATACTACCCTCCACCACCCCACACGACTCTCCACCACCCCACACGGCCCTCCACCACCTCACACTACCCTCCACCCCACACGACCCTCCACCATCCCACACTACCCTCCACCACCCCACACTACCCTCAACCACCCCACACTACCCTCCACCACCCAATATATATACTCTATATATAACAGTCCCCGTGGTGTAGTGGTAAGACACTCGCCTGGCGTTCCGCGAGCGCTATGTCATGGGTTCGTATCCTGGCCGGGGAGGATTTACTGGGCGCAATTCCTTAACTGTAGCCTCTGTTTAACGCAACAGTAAAATGTGTACATGGATGAAAAAACGATTCTTCGCAGCAGGGGATCGTATTCCAGGGACCTGCCCGAAACGCTACGCGTACTAGTGGCTGTACAAGAATGTAACAACTCTTGTATATATCTAAAAAAAAAAAAAAAAAAAAAAAAAAAAAAAAAAATATATATATATATATATATATATATATATATATATATATATATATATATATATATATATATATATACTCGTGATTTAGTTCAGTATGCGGTTTAAAGAAAAAACAGCATACCGATGTTATATCACAGAAAACGAATTTATCATAAACTTATGTATTTGTCTTATAATATGGAAATGCATTCATATAATAGATAACAATATGAATAGCCAAATTTCTGTGAATCCCCTACCATGTTGGAATCTGTGGAAATGAATGAGCAAATGTGCTGGCTGCTGAAGGAAACCACATTGGTTTCATTTTGGATACAAATGTCCATGGATATTCAGAATGGAAACAATTATAGTTGAACATGCAGAGGAGTTTAAGAATCTGTGGTGAGAGCGATGGACACAGCCTTGACAACTATACTTCAGAGAATGTAAACACCTAAGAGTCATTAGAAATATGTGTAAAATAATAAACCCTACATTGTTTGAGTTAGGGAAAACACCATTTGTCATATAGATACTGTTCTTAAAGATTCTCCCATTTTGCACCCGCAAGATAACATATAAGATTTTAAGGGTTGACGAATGTTAATCTTCTTGTTTGATAAATTGCCACTGGATGGACATTAGAGTAACAAGGCACTCTCTGTGGTGTAACTTAGTCTGTGATATTTTTTTGATTTGCAGTATTGCGTCGTCAGTGGGCACACCTGTGTTCAGGTTAGTTCAGTATGCAGCCGCACAGCAAGGGTTGCTATTTAGCTGATTGTTATCGTGCCACTGGATGGACATTAACGTAATGTAAACTCGATATTGTAGTAGTTTAGTCTCTTCTTATTAATAAATTGTTATGTTATAGAAAATGGTCTTTAATGTCAACCATTCCTTTCCACCCATGTTCTGCTTTATACGATTGAATGTTGATGTGATCCTTTGATATGACGGCTGTTCTTGGGAATTCGAATTCCAATTCATAGCGCCACATCAAATATAAATATTTGATTGTGAGAACCCGTCGGTTACCTTTTATTAGTTTTAACGTCCTGTTTAACTAGGAGGAACCAGCGGCCAATTGTGGACAGGTTTTCACCCCTAGTGGTGGAGGCCTGGCGGTTTGCTCCCGCTTTTCCTATTTCTATTGGACTCATGCTTAACTGCCGTGAACAGCCTTTAAACTTGTATTCCACCTCCTAAGGGAGGTAGGCGTAGAAAAAAATCTCACACCAGAGTCCCCCACAAGGAAGACAACAGGAACAGTAGGCGCATCATCTGGCAACCCTGTAGCGGAGCGCGCCACTGGAACGTCGGCGCCCACACTCTTCGTAGACTTCATAAACTTCATAGTCAGCGCATCCCATCCAATACCTTCCACACCAGTGGACACCACCCACTGAGCATCCTCAACCGCCTTCGGGGCTTCACTGCCCCCAGAGGGAGCCCCGGGAGCAACAAACCCCAGCAGGCCACCAGAGGGAGGAGGAGGAGGAGGGGCGCACGCCTCAAAAGCCCCAGCCGTAGACCCCCCCTCGCTTGATGGGAGAACCTGTGTCCGAGGAACGCGTCTGTGCCTCCTGCTTACGACAGGGCTGATCCGACGCCGTAACCGGGGAAGGCCCTCTAGAACCACGAGTTTAACGCAGCGCCATCGGAGCAGCAGCAACCACGTCGGATGCACGGTCACCAGATGATGGACCAACACCACACGGGGGACCCGCAGGATTGCCAATCCCACCTACACACGATGGAGCAGCTGCCACAGGCGTGCCCGACTCCACATCAGCAACAGTTGAATCCCGATGAAACTCCGCAGTGATGACGTGCTCAAGAAGCGAGGCTGCCGCAACAGACACCAACAGGCCAGGTGAGCTAAACTGCTGAACAGGCGGAGTAGGAACAATCAAATCAGAAGGCACCAACGACGGGGATGGGTCGAGGGGGACACTCACGGCCTCTGCAACACCCGGCTTGGCCCACCCAACCCCCAATGGGGGAAAATCACCCTCCTGAAAGAGGGCTGGCCTCCCCACCCTGGAAGCAGTGCAACGGACCACAAGATGCCCTCGGAAGCCACACCTAAAACAGTTGCGCGGGTGATCCTCTTAGAATACCCGCAATTTGAAGCCGTAGAACGTGACCTGAGATGGAATATCACATGTCAGGCGCATGCCAAGGGTCCGCACATTGGTCCTTTAGCCCGACAGGCGGCCTGAGCGGAGACAAGTTATGCGGTGAATGAACACAGTACCGTACCGAGAGAAGCAGGTGTGAAGGACCTCCTCGGGAAAGTCCAAGGGAACTTCATTGATGCTGACAAACGTCGGCGTCACACACCGGTCCGACATCTCCACAGTACCAGCAGAGCCTGGGAGCTGGAAAGAACGCCCAGCAAAATCACTCACGAAGCGCTGATATGGACCAGGGGCAGAGAACTTGACCACCACACGCCTTTCAGAGATCTTCTCAAGGCCGTAAAGAGAATGCAGGTTCACCCGTAAAACGTCCAAAAGCGCCACCTCCACCAACGTCCAATCAGCAGCCGCCGAGAACTCCAATCCTGCGGAATCTACCCTCCGAATCCGCGTCACCGACGACGCCATAACGCCAGCCGCCCCCACAGGCTAGCTGGCACACCACACACCAACAACAGCGACCTGCCTGCACCAAACGTAGGTAAACAACTGAGAGAGCGCCAACGCCGTGACCACACCCTGCAACGAGGAAGCAGGCAATCCACAGACTGAGTAATGACACTAACTGAACTGAGTGGTGTCCACTGGTGATGCAAGATTGCAATCAATATTGTCACGGCTTCACGGTGAACAAATACTATAATCACAAAACTTGTGGCACTCGCTGCTCTATCAACGAGGTACCAAGTAACAAGGCGGGTGATCCAAGAATGATAATCCCCTATAAAAATCTTACGTTAACACTTGATTTCAGGACAACAACAAAAGTTACACTAATTGAATTTAAACAATTATATTAACACACTCGTGTCTCCACGACACTTAAATGGCAACAATAAATCGCAAATCAAATAATTACATCATACTTGGAACCTCAAGCATTCGGTGAGTAATCCCAATTAATAACTGAATACAAAAGCCTATTAAGTCAGACGAGTATTGACAAAGCCTACTGTCATCCAACTGACAAATCTCTTCCGGTCTTATGACAAGATTATCTTAACGAGGGTTCCTCTACTTTACCACACAGTGCTACAAGACACCCTGTGTAAACAACATCAACAACGTGTGAATTCACAAAGTGGCGGGTGCTAATTCTCCTTAATTAGCTACGAGTGCTTAATCCCCCTGCCCGCAGGCAGGTCCGATCAGTCCAATGAATTACAACAGCTTAATGACAGCGCAATTGACTCCGACCATGACAGAACGGTCAACCCCTTACGTTAATCATCACTTAATTAACGACAGCTTGTTAATTCGTTAACACTACGTTAGTCTTCTCTTGACAATTCCTCCACTGCGTGACATCACGGTGACTGTTGCAATTACACGTCTCTACGTTAATCACAACGCTGTTCAACCAAACAACAATAACCTCGTTAAGTAATTGTGTTCCCCAGTGACGTTAAATGGCTTTAATTCTCACGGAATCCTTCACAGTACACAATGCATTCCATCATGGACACAACTTGTCTACAGTTCACACACGGTACTACACGGTATAACACGGTACACCCTTTGCCACTCACAGCAAAACTTGCAAAAGACTTTCCCCGGTAAATTATGCCTCTAATAATTCACAGCTGTAACACAACAGTATAATAAGCACTAGCCAAATATAGTATAAAATTATCAAATAACCAAGGGAAAAATCTCCCATTACCACTTCACTGCTGGAACAGGAATTCTCTCTGCAATAACACGGCAGAAAATAGAGAGATGGAAATAATTAAAAATCACTTTTCTCCACTCTTGGAGATACAGTAAAACCTTAATAACCACACAATGTGTCTCTTGTTGTGACCCGTCACACGTCTCCAATTCCCATCACCTCACCAGGTGGTCAACAGGGACAAAGGCATAGACGGAACACTGGGTGCGAAACCAGCTTCAGAGTTTTATACCCAAAAACAGAAACAGTGTACTTATATTAATCTCGCCGCTGCTGCTGCTGGTGATGGCTGGGCCACGGGGTGGCATGACCACGGGGTGGCTGGTGTGGTATCCTCACACACACACACAGACCAGGGTGGCACGGTGCGCTCGGCTTAAGGTAGCCAGAGGTACACAGCACAACCGTTATACACTGTTGGGTATGGTACCACGCCCTCCACTGGAGCGGTACAACAGGTACGCGGTACACGGCACGTGAGAATAACAGAGTCCTTCACTGTTCACTGCTAATTCCTCAGAATTATGAATTTAAGGTTTCCAAAAACACTGAAACCTTCTCAGATTGTCTCTCCTACGACACCTTAAAGCTACGGCACGATAGACGACTGATGACACTGCCACATGACGATAACAGCCTCCCTTAGTCCAGTTACTCTGAGATAGCCTCCCACGATCACGCGGCTATGTGACAAACAAAGTTCACACTAGTTAATAACGTCGAATTCCTGCCTCACGACACTGGATTCTTACTACTACAGTGTCGGGTCAATGGCACGACGACAAGAGTGACTTTTGTGACGTTGCAGGTGATATTTCCCGGTGCCTGGCCTTAGCACGAGAAAGTACGTCCTCCTCAAGCAACGTCCCTGGTAAGAATAATTTTCCCACTTAAAGATGGCCCCAAGGCGCACTCGCAGTACCCTCAGCCCCTTGACCAATCATTGCGAAACATTACTGAGGCCCAAGAGCCTTGGCCAATCGCGCAACTTCCTTGACGATGCTGTCCCCTCTCACGAGAGTGACACATGATGGGGGTCTGCTCACAACCATTAACCCCCCAAACCTCTCTCAACACTTGAACTAGAACAAAAATTAACAGAAATCGACTTCCTGCTGTAACTTTGTCCAAAGACCTGATACAGCGATCATAATGACATCAGTGACTAGCTGGCATCATGGGCTGTCAAACGGCACCCAGCACGTCTGTGCAGGAATTTTAGTTCGAAAAGTGAATCGCGGTGCACAGGATCTGTGCAATACTTGCACTGTGCATCCATTCAGTGGGCAAGGGAGCTGTAAAATTTATGTTTCCTGACACCCAAGACCTGGGCTCCCAGTTCCCAACATTCCTACCATCACGATCTCAGCAGCCACGCTAGCAGACGTGCTGTCTACAAATGCTAACAGCAGCACAAACGCTCCTGAAATAGCTTCTACCACCAATCCACGACACCTGAGCTTACCTCAGGCGGCGAGGCAAAAGAAGAAAACATCAACTACGGAGATTACGGACTCCTCAGACGAGGAAATCTTAGTAGGAGCTGCACCACAAATACGACACCTACTCGGTACAAGACCTCCTCATGGAGGCCACCTCACCAAATTCCAACGACAGCACAGCTCAGCCAAAGTTTCAGGAAAAAAAAAAAGTTGTCTAGGGAAATAGAGGCTTTTACTTGAGCCAAGGGAAATTCAAGGAGCAGGGAAACAGCCAAGTACATAAGACAAAGATTTATATGTATTTAGACACCTATATAACATATGGTGATAATTGTACTCCTTACAACTCAAGGTCAATCTGAAGGTAACAACTTGGTTATTAAAATTCCCAAACGAACTCTGGACGATCTATGGCTCTTAGTCCCAATACTGGAACTGTGCACACAGCCACCACACCTGTCAACTGGTGACACACATTTTTTACCACTAGGAAACCTGAACTCTCTCACAAAACAACTCTATAGACTGCCTGAGTACTCTACCGTATCTTGCAACCCTGTTAAGATAAAACCATGGCTTATCTGACTGAACGGCCAGAGAAAAACCGTCAGTAAAAAAGGTCTGGTCGTTAACATTCCACCTCTCCTCAGGTCAAAGATGGTGTCTGCCACTCTTGCGTCATAGACCCTTAATACCCCATTCTTTCACATTACCAATCAAACCTTTTATTGACTTCATTTACCATATTCCCCATGCATGCATTTTGATTGAGTCCATTTTTCCCTCACATAGATTGGCTATTCCGGTACACATTATTCCTAAACAATCTCCAGCTGAGCAGGTACTACTGTGCTTGGCTTCCCAGTTATCAGCTGCAGATTTATTTCAAGAAAACATTCTCCAATGTGTCCATCAGCAATTTATAATATGAACTGACCTCAACAGGAGGTAAGGTTCGTAACACCCCTTCTAAGCCTTGGAGAAAATAAATGAGAAATTCGTAAATGAATTTCACATTTATTATTTTTTTCACATAGGTTTACACCTCAAACTGGTTTCATAATAATCTTAAACAAATAGTAAATGATATATAATAAACAATAGATACACAATAATATATACATCTCTGTGCAGTGATACTATCCTAAGTCACCCCAGGTTGAGGCAATCTAGAAAGTGCATCTGCTACTACATTTAATTTTCCTAGAATATGTTTGATGACCAGATTGTACTCGTGCAGCAATAAAGACCACCTTAATATTCTCTGATTGGAACTCTTCATGCTAACAATAAATGTTAATGGGTTGTGGTCAGTAAACACTTCAACAGTACTGGCTCATTCATAAATGTTAAATCTTGTAACAGCTAGTAATAATGACAATGCCTCTTTCTCCACTGTGGAGTAATTCTGTTGACATTTGGTAAACTTTTTAGAAGAGTAATGTATTGTATGATTAATACCCCTCATCATCCTCTTGCATTAGTACAGAACCAGCACCCCAGCCCAAAGCATCTATATAGTTTGAATAACTTAGAGTAGTCAGGAGTAGCTAACACTGGGCCAGATGACAACATTCTTTTAGATTAGTAAATGCATCCTGACATTCCTGAGACCATCTAAACTTCACATTTTTACATAGAAAGTTTGTCAAAGGAGCTGCAATTGTTGCAAATTTTTTACAGATCTTCCTATAAAAAGCACACATCCCTAGATATCTGTGCACCTCCTTCTTGCTAGTCAACACTGGATACTCTAATATATCATTTACTTTATTTTTGAGTAGTAACACCTTCCCATTTCCTACTTCATATCCTAAGTAACAAAACACTAGCTGTGGGAAAAGAACATTTGTGCAAGTTTACAGTTAAATTAGCCTCCTTTAAGCATTTTAATAGTTTAGCCAAACCTTTCATATGGTCGTCCCAACTATTGTGATAAATCACAATATCATCCAAGTCAACTCTACATTGTGGTATGCCTTTTACCACTAAGTTCGTAAGACCCTGGAAAGTTGCTGGGACATTTTTCATCCCAAAAAGCATTACATTGAATTCATACAACCCATCTGCAGTTACAAATGCACTTAGTTCCCGTGCTCTTGGCGTTAAAGGAATTTGCCGGTACCCTTTTGACAAATCTAGTATGGTTACAAACTTGGCATTACCAATGCTATGTATACAATCATCTAATCTAGTTATTGGAAAATAATCATCCAGTCATTAGATTTAATTTTCTGTGGTCAGTGACTAACCTGTGAGTTCCATCTTTCTTTGGAACTAAACTACATGGACTACTCCAACTGCTGCTGCTAGGTCTCACCAAACCATGTTGAAGCATGTAGTCAACCTCTTTCCAGATGAGATTCAACTTTGTAGAGTGGACTCTATATGGGTGTGACTTTGCTGGTTGGTTGTCTCGCACCTCGATGTCGTGGTGAATAACTGTAGTCTGGGTGGGAATACAACCCGTTCTCGCAAATTTAATAAGTTAATATTGACTTATTAGTTGCGTGCATAGGTGACATACTAAACATAATAGTTTCCCTTGAAAAGCTTCATAGAAAACACCGACCTTACCTAACCTACTTAGTATGTTAAAATAAGCATCTTATAGCTTCGTAATTACAATTGTTACTTAACCTATTATAGGTATAGGTTAGGTAATAATTGTAATTACGAAGCAATAAGATGCTTATCTTAACATACTAAGTAGGTTAGGTAAGGTCGGTGTTTTCTATGAACCTTTTCAAGGGAAACTATTATGTTAAGTATGTCACCTATGCACATATTTAATAAGTCAATGTTGACTTATTAAATTTGCGAGAACGGGTTGGGGAATAACGCCAAAGATTTCTGCCTGAGAAATCAGCAAGTGCTCCAAGTCCTGCTTCTGCTCTGATGCCAACTATTCCAAGTCCTGCTTCTGCTCTGATGCCAACTGTTCCAAGTCCTGCTTCTGCTCTGATGCCAACTGTTCCAAGTCCTGCTTCTGCTCTGATGCCAACTGTTCCAAGTCCTGCTTCTGCTCTGATGCCAACTGTTCCAAGTCCTGCTTCTGCTCTGATGCCAACTGTTCCAAGTCCTGCTTCTGCTCTGATGCCAACTGTTCCAAGTCCTGCTTCTGCTCTGATGCCAATTGTTCCAAGTCCTGCTTCTGCTCTGATGCCAACTGTTCCAAGTCCTGCTTCTGCTCTGATGCCAACTGTTCCAAGTCCTGCTTCTTCTCTGATGCCAACTGTTCCAAGTCCTGCTTCTGCTCTGATGCCAACTGTTCCAAGTCCTGCTTCTGCTCTGATGCCAACTGTTCCAAGTCCTGCTTCTGCTCTGATGCCAACTGTTCCAAGTCCTGCTTCTGCTCTGATGCCAACTGTTCCAAGTCCTGCTTCTGCTCTGATGCCAACTGTTCCAAGTCCTACTTCTGCTCTGATGCCAACTGTTCCAAGTCCTGCTTCTGCTCTGATGCCAACTGTTCCAAGTCCTGCTTCTGCTCTGATGCCTACTGTTCCAAGTCCTGCTTCTGCTCTGATGCCAACTGTTCCAAGTCCTGCTTCTGCTCTGATGCCAACTGTTCCACTAACTTCTGGATGTTAGACAACTACTTCCCATTGCTAAAATAAGGTACATGACCATTAGGTACATTATCAAAATCACATTCCACACTATTCTCGTCCCCATGGGTTACACTAAACATTCCACACTATTCTCGTCCCCATGGGTTACACTAAACATTCCCCACTATTCTCGTCCCCATGGGTTACACTAAACATTCCCCACTATTCTCGTCCCCATGGGTTACACTAAACATTCCCCACTATTCTCGTCCCCATGGGTTACACTAAACATTCCCCACTATTCTCGTCCCCATGGGTTACACTAAACATTCCCCACTATTCTCGTCCCCATGGGTTACACTAAACATTCCCCACTATTCTCATCCACATGGGTTACACTAAACATCTGGTTGGTATTGGTAGTTCCCTTCTGCGTGAGTTTCATTCTATTTACATGTACTACTTGTTTCCTTCTCTTGAGATCAGGTGTCTGGATTACATAATTGGTGGGACTGAGTGTCTTTATCACTGTATAGGGACCTTGGAACCTGAGTGTCTTTATCACTGTATAGGGACCTTGAAACCTGAGTGTCTTTATCACTGTATAGGGACCTGGGAACCTGAGTGTCTTTATCACTGTATAGGGACCTGGGAACCTAAGCAACAATGTTGGTCCCTGTCCTTCCATTAGTACCACCACTTTATTAGCTGCCTCAAAATGTCGTTGCTTTGTCTTTTTATCGTATTGTGCCTTTATTTTGTCTTGAGCCTCTTTAAGATGAATCAAGCCTTTAGCCTTGTTTTTGTTTGACTTGTCTTGTAATTTATGAACATAATTTATCTGCACAACACGTTTTGGACTTCCAAGCAATTTATTTTTTAAGATGGTTAGTGGACTTCTCACCTCATGGCCCAAAACTAATGAGTTGGGTGAACACCCCCAAGGACTCCTGATAATTATCCCTCAGTGCCATGAGCATCAGTGCAAGACCATCATCCCAGTCTCTGCCAGTTTCCATGCAACTGGTTCTCAGCATTTCTTTAAGGGTTTGATGCATCCTTTCCTTAGCACCTTGGCTCTCAGGATGGTAAGTAGTGGATGTCTTATGGCAGATGTCAAACTCCCCACACAACTGCTGAAACCCTTTGGAAATGAAACTGGTCCCATTATCTGTCTGTATTACTTTTGGTAGACCAAAAAAGTACAAAATTTCATTACGTGCCCTACTACCACTTTCGTTGTAGCATTTCTCACAGGGAATGCCTCAGGAAAGTGTGTAGTCTGACACATTATGGTGATGATATACAAATTACCGCTCTTGGTTCGAGGCAATGGGCCTACTACATCAACGATAATATGGCTAAAGAGTTCCTCAGCAACCACAATTGGCTGAAGAGGGCCTTTGGTATTACCTGGTTTGGTTTGCCAGTTTTTACAAATACAAGATATGCATTACAATACTGGATGACATCTTTCTTTAATCCAGGCCAGGTAAAATATTTGCTTAATATATTATGTTTTTGCAATACCCTGATGACCGCCTATTTGTGAATCGAGGGCTACACTTAGCACCTTTTCTCTATAACCCCCTCGGTAGGACTACTTAATTAACTACCTCCCAAGTGTGTGACACAAGTGAGTTCCTAAGTCTTCACGTCCGCACCAACACCTCTTTGGTGTAGTTGTAAGTCATAGCCTCCGATTCAGCCTCTAGTTCAGTTACTGCCCTATTATGCAAGTCAGTCAACGTAGGATCAGTTCTTTGCAGAAAAATAAAATTTTATCTCATCTTTTGAGATAAGATAAAAAATTAATCTTATCTTTTGATCTCAAGTCTGAAGAGCCAGATGTGTAACTGGACTACACTCACCCCCTACCCCCTTTCCTAGGTGGTTTGGTGGAGGCGCTCCCCATTCTGTTCCCATCTGCTTGTTCCAGCTTGGCCATAAAAGTGTCACAAAGATCCACTTCACTATTTGATTTGTTAACCTCGAATTTTGTCTCCTGACTTACATTATTGGGAGTTTGTGATATTTGAGACTCTGATTTTGACTGGGTCACGGCACATGCTGGGTACATTACCTTGTCCTCAGGATCTGTCCCTGCCCTAAACACCTGTGGCTTAGCATTATTGGGTGGTCATCTCTTTTAACTCGATTATCAGCAAGATCATTCCCCACAATTAGATCAACGCCAGCAACTGATAATTTAGGACTAATACCTACCAAACTTTTGCCTTTAATAAAATCACACTCAACGTTTATTTCCCTCAAGGGTACAGTCTAAAAATCTCCAGTGATTCCCTGTACAATTATTACCTCCCCAGTCTCTGTAGACTGTATATATTGTATAACACTCTAATAGCAAAGATTGGGATGCTCCTGTATCCCTCAAAATTTTAACATCATGCAACAAACCATTTGCACACTGTTTATTTCTCATTTGATATGAAATCTGCAAAATGATTATAGCAAGTGGTTTTTCCCCATTATTTTTTATACACATTTGGTTTTCCTCCCATCACACACTGTGAGTGCCACAGGCTTCTTTTCTGGGTGAGGAAACCAACAACTCTTTACAACATGTCCCTTTTTATGGCAGTAGGAACACTGTTTCAACTCTGAATGAGGTTTATTACTGGTGTGATCCTCTTTGGGTTCCACATTACTCCCTTTACCATCTGGCAAACCATCATCTCCCTTTACCTTTGAAAAAGTGTTTCCATGACCTGCTGTTGGGTACTTGTGGGATCCAAATCTTACGAAGGAATTTAGTGCTTGACCAGATCCTTGTCTATTTGATTGAGTTTATTTGTATAAGTTATTTTATGAATCAACTCATATTCATCTGCTAATTTAGGCAACTCATAAACATGTTTGGGTAATTTATCTGCCAGATATAAAGCCACATTAGAAGGTATAAAAAGATAAAAAATCTTGTACTAAGAATAAAATTTTAAGAGAGACCAAATACCTAATATTTTCAGCATCTAACCATTAATTAAACATATATTTCTCTTGTGCAAATTCTACCAAAGTTTGACTTGAGTCTCGTCTCAGTTGCCTAAACTATTGCCACTATAAGCTTCAGGAGCATGTTTGTAAGCAGTAAGGATGGCTGCCTTTACCTTGTCAAAACTGTCACTCAAAGGTATAGCTGTAAATATCGTCGGTGTCCTTCCCACCAACTGACCTTGCAGAAGAGATACCCATTGTGTTTCAGGCCATTCCATACTCTGTGCCAACTTTTCAAAATGAGTGAAGAACGGGTCGGGGTCTGTCTTACAGAATTGAGGAAACTTAATATTTTTGTTAACCTTTAACTGCCCAGTTTGTTATTAAGTCCACAACACTGGTGTTTCTGATCTAATTCCAAATGCACTCAAGAACTCATTACAAACAATACCTCTTGTCCCTCTATGAATCTTGGTGAACATGTAATGATTGAAAATGCTAGGAAAGATGGAGGCAAACCACTGACCTTGTCAGAGATGAAAGAACTCTTTGCAATTAATAACTTTGAACAATTGTCACTTGTACGCAATAGTCTGCAACTTGTGAACCTTGTAAACACTTCTCTTCGTCAGGTTTATGACCACCATTACCCACGACCAACTCTTAAATTTCTCACGTGGAATGTGAGACGCGTGCGAAGGAGGCTGTTTGATCTAATGATGTACGCTGGTGCTAACAACATTGATGTACTCTGCCTGCAGAAACCAAGCAAACACAAAAAATAAAATGCCACCCAAACTCTCAGGTTATGTAGCTTTCTCAAATGTTGGTTTACATGATGTCGGTATCTTGACGTATGTTAAAAGTAACCTAGTGTGTAAACATGTTAAAAACCACAAAAGTGACGACTAATATTATCAGCAGTTTCAGATTTCTACAGCGACCGGCTTTATTAACATTTTTAATGTATATATAAGGTGCAATCAAATGATGGAAGCCTCTCTTCCAAAATCACCAGCAGCTATCAATCCATTGTCATGGGTGATTTTAGTGCTAGACACACTAACCTGGGTGACACCAAAACAAATAGGAATGGCAGGGTCTTTGAGAAATACTTAAGAGATAATAACATGTCCGTGTTCAACTTTGACTCCTCTAACGTCACACACCTCATGGGTGGCAGGCTTGATTATGTCATTGGTCACGGTCTCATCGATAATGTATTTAGTTCATATACTATCAATAATGTCAAATCCCTAAGCTTTGAAAAAAATAATTAATATCCCTGAAAATTTACACATGCACTTCAAATTCCGCATTTCTGAATGGTACAATACTTACTGCTTTACTACTGTCAATGCATTATATAAGGCCCTGGGCATTGAAGTAACCGCTTTTTATGCCAATAATGTTAAATCTATTCCTTGCTGAGCAGTATAAAACACATAAAACAGCTGACACCCTCAACACATTTTTTAAGGCCAGCCGAGAGTTTAGAGAGCTAAAGGAACAGATGAATAACCAGCATTGGGAACAGTTTTTGCAAGGCATCAATCATTCAACATCCTCATCCCAAATGTGGAATAAAATTAAAAAGATTTTTCATCCTTGCAGTCAACTTGATCACCATCCACCTGTAGACTATGCCGACGTGCTGATTCAACAATATGCAAGCACTGCCAGTATAAACAGCCTGTCCCTAGATGTACAACACCATCTGGCTAGTACCAAAACATATCGGAACTTCAATACTGAAATGGCCTGTAGTGAAATAGGGCCTGATGATAACTATGGACATAACCCCCTTTGAAATTAAAAATGCACTCAAGAAAGGTAAGGCTACCTCTCCTGGAGAGGATGGCATCACATACAACACCATGAGAGTACTTCCTGAGCTGCCAAACAGCCCTTTGCTAGAATTGTTCAATCAGAGTCTAAGGCAGGGTGTCTTACCTGACTGCTGGACACAGGGACTCATAATACCCATACCCAAGCCTAATTCACAAAAATTCAGACCCATTTCTCTGACGTCGTGCATGTGTAAAGTTCTTGAGAGAATTATACTCGACAAACTAATGTTTCAAATTAAGCTCCACCTTGCTCCTAACCTGTATGGTTTCCTTCCTGGAAGAAGCACACAAACTTGCTTTGCTGAATATTTTATCAGAGAAGGACCAAGCACTCAGGCGGCATTTATTGATCTCCAAACTGCTTTTTATACAGCAAACAGAGAAATAATCTTAGAACAACTAGCCTCTTTTGGAGTTAAGGGAAAACTGTTGACATGGCTCAGGGGTTACCTGAGAAACAGAACCGCCTCAGTTCTTTTCAAGGGTGTCAAAAGTAAACTTAGTGCACCCTTTGAGTTGGGTACACCCCAGGGTGGAGTGCTAAGTCCTACAATGTTCGGATGCACAAATTAACTATTGATATTCTCACACTACCTGACGAAGCCGTCATCTGTTATGCCGATGACATATGCATTGTTGCAAATACCCAAACTAGACTGCAAGCTCTACTTGATTCACTCGCTGCTAAAAGCATCGAATATGGTCTTGTTATCTCTGTAACTAAATCCAGAGTTCTCCATCCCCAGGAGAGAACTTATGTCCCTATAACTTTCAAGGTCAATAACCAGAACATTGAAATGTGTAGGCAGCACAAATACCTTGGAGTTGGTATTAACAGTGACATTGTAAATGATCTACACCGTAGGTTAAAAGAAAGACTTAAACCACTGAAAACATTTAACGGTAAGAGTATTGGTATCAATATTAAATATGCTAGACTATTTTATATGATGTTTGTTAGATCTCTCGTTGATTATAATGGTTTTCACTTAATTAATTTCCCCTCCTCTGTGTTGGACAAACTTGAAGTAGTACAAAATGAAGCCATGAGGATAATTCTTGGTGCCCCAAGATGCACAAGAATCATCAACATGGGGGAAGAACTGAAGCTTCCAACCATACAAGAGAGAATAATGCAAGTTAACACCACCTTTTGCCTTAAAGTTATGAGAGATCCTACATCTCCTGCATTGCTCAGAAATAAATTATTTAGTGCTGTTAACACCCTATTAATTAACTGGTGGCGACACCAATTCACTCCTTTTATGATAAATGGCTGAGATAAAATGCCTACAATCTCATTAAACTCAACATTCCTTTTAAGTGCCATCTACCTGGCTCTGATATTCCTCTTTATCTGTACCCCACCATTTAAGTATCATACACACCTGTCACCAAGAAAAATAATGAGAATCTTGCTCTTCTCAAAGCTGTCACACTCGAAACAATTGCCTCCTCCATCGGAGGAGGCAATTGTTTCAAACCTGGACTCTCAAGCCACTGCTTCACTATCTACTGGAATGTGAAGCAACCAACGACGTTAGAAGAGCTTTAAGAGTCCTCGAATCTTGCAATAACCACCATGAAGCCATCAACACAGCCACCCTTCTGATCAAAAAAGATGTCCAGCAGCTGGATACCCTCATAAATACTGTCAAGCAGTATCCTCCCCCGCGATTACAGCTTAACGATTAAATGCGACCTTAGAACACTGAAAAGATTTACTGAACAAAAAATTGTACCACTTACGGGCTATTTATGCCTGCGCCACCTCTTGGGTGGCTTAATCTTTATCAATCAATCAATCTGGACTCTCACAAAACAGCTCTATAGACTGCCTGAGTACTCTACCCTATCTTGTAATCCTGTTAAGATAAAACTATTGCTTATCTATTTGCATGGCTGGAGAAAAAAACGTCAGTAAATAGGGTCTGGTCGTCAACATTCCCCGTCCCCTCTCCTCAGATCAAAGATGGCGTCTGCCACTCTTGCATCATCGCCCCTTAATACTCTACTCTTTACAGTTCCAATCAAACCTTATATGGACTTCATTTACCATATTTCCCATGCATGCGTTTTGATTGAATCCATTTTTCCTTCACGTAGTTTGACTATTCTGGTACACACTATTCCTAAACAATCACCAGTTGAGCAGGTACTACTTTGCTTGGCGGAGTATTACTGGTGACTCACGACCTCCCAGTTATCAGCTGGTGGGGATAGTCTACACTATCCCCACCTGGGGCCAGATTCACGAAAGCACTTACGCAAGCACTTACGAACCTGTACATCTTTTCTCAATCTTTGGCGGGTTTGTTTCCAATTATTAAACAGTTCATGAGCTCCGAAGCATCAGGAGGCTGTTTATAACAATAACAACAGTTGAATGGGAGGTTTTCATGCTTGCAAACTGTTTAATAAATGTAACCAAAGCCGTCTAAGATTGAGGAAAGATGTACTCGTTCATATGTGCTTGCGTAAGTGCTTTCGTGAGTCTGGCCCCAGCTCCATAACTGGTACAGCCAGCCCTCTATGACTGAATACACCTTGAAGACCCAGACCATCCAACCCCAGAGCTCTAGTATCAGCTATTGATACAGACAATGGCTCCAAAGAGCCTCCACTTACGGGTTCGCCGTAGCCCGTGCTACTTGGAGCTTTTTGTTTTGAATAGCTGAATCTAAACCAACGACAACAACAACTTTTCAAGCTCAGTACTGCTGTATTACTGCAACATAGTTTATTCCTGAAGATTTCACATTGCTGACGAAAAGTCGAAATTATAAAAATGGAAAGATTAAGTGAGTGTTTCTTCACCCACCTAGATAGTAGAATATATATATATATATATATATATATATATATATATATATATATATATATATATATATATATATGTCGTACCTAGTAGCCAGAACTCACTTCTATGCCTAATATGCAAGGCCCAATTTGCCTAATAAGCCAAGTTTTCATGAATTAATATATTTTCTTTATTTTTTTTCTTATGAAATGATAAAGCTACCCATTTCGTTATGTATGAGGTCAATATTTTTTTATTGGAGTTAAAATTAACGTAGATATATGACCGAACCTAACCAACCCTACCTAACCTAACCTAACCTATCTTTATAGGTTAGGTTAGGTTAGGTAGCTGAAAAGGTTAGGTTAGGTTAGGTTAGGTAGGTTAGGTAGTCGAAAAACAATTAATTCATGAAAACTTGGCTTATTAGGCAAATCGGGCCTTGCATAGTAGTCATAGAAGTGCGTTCTGGCTACTAGGTACGACATATATATATATATATATATATATATATATATATATATATATATATATATATATATATATATATATATATATGTCAGACCACGGAGGAAAAATGAAACAGGAAATTTCCTTAAGTACTTTCGTATATTAAATACATCTTCAGAAGGTGAAGGTGTTTCATTTTTCCTCCGTGGTCTGACATTGTCACATTCTTAATTACGTGTTTATTTTCGTGATATACACACATATATATATATATATATATATATATATATATATATATATATATATAATATATATATATATATATATATATATATATATATATATATATATATATATATATATATTATTAAATATGACCGAAAAGTAAGATTAATAATTCTAACACGAATTTTCTCAATCTTTCTTATATTTCTTTTCACTGTTGATGGTAACTGAAAAATCACTTCTCCAAAATTCATTTTTATTTCTAGTCTGACGCGACACTTGAACGCATTTCGTAAAACTTATTACATTTTCAAAGACTTTAGTTTACACACACATAACTATAACTGAACAGAGTTTAAATAGCTTCGATTTTATACCTGCATTTGGGTGAGGTGATATGTTACAACAGTTTTGGATGAGGTGAAAAAAACTTTCAACACAAGACAGAACACGAAACAATTGGTATAATATTTTGTAAGTTAAAGGGAAGACTGGAAGTAACTGCAAAGGGCCTATTGGCCCATATTTCTTGATGCTTCTATATTGGTACGGAGTCTTGAAGTGGGTAGAATATAGTTGTGCATTAATTGACTGTTGATTGCTGGTGTTGACTACTTAATGTGTAGTGCCTCGCAGATATCAAGCCGCCTGCTATCGCTGTATCTATCGATGATTTCCATGTTTTTTGTTAAGACTTCTCTGGTGATGGTCTGGTTGTGGGAAGAGATTATATGTTCCTTAATGGAGCTCTGTTGCTTATGCATCGTTAATCGCCTGGAAAGAGATGTTGTTGTCTTGCCTATATATTTAATTCTTTGAGGCTTACAGTCCCCAAGTGGGCATTTGAAGGCATAGACGATATTGGTCTCTTTTAAAGCGCTCTGTTTTGTGTCTGGAGAGTTTCTCATGAGTAGGTTGGCCGTTTTCTTGGTTTTATAGTAGATCGTCAATTGTATCTTCTGATTTTTGTCTGTAGGGATAACGTTTCTATTAACAATATCTTTCAGGACTCTCTCCTCCGTTTTATGAGCTGTGGAAAAGAAGTTCTTGTAAAATAGTGTAATACGGGGTACAGGTGTTGTGTTAGTTGTCTCTTCAGAGGTTGCATGGCGTTTCACCTTCCTTCTTATGATGTCTTCAACGAAACCATTGGAGAAGCCGTTGTTGACTAGGACCTGCCTTACCCTACAGAGTTCTTCATCGACTTGCTTCCATCCTGAGCTGTGGCTGAGAGCACGGTCGACATAAACGTTAACAACACTCCTCATGTACCTGTCTGGGAAGTTGCTGTTGGCATTGAGGCACATTCCTATGTTTGTTTCCTTAGTGTAGACTGCAGTGTGGAAACCTCCGCTTCTTTCCATGACTGTTACATCTAGAAAGGGCAGCTTCCCATCCTTCTCCATCTCGTAAGTGAAACGCAACACGGAATTCCGCTCAAATGCCTCCTTCAGCTCCTGCAGATGTCTGACATCAGGTACCTGTGTAAAAATGTCGTCAACATACCTGCAGTATATGGCCGGTTTCAAGTTCATGTCGACTAAGACCTTTGTTTGATGGTACCCATGTAGAAGTTCGCAAACAGGACACCTAGGGGAGAACCCATGGCGACCCCATCTACTTGTTTATACATGTGCCCATCCGGGCTCAAGAAGGGTGCCTCTTTAGTACAAGCTTGGATTAATTTCCTTATAATGTTTTCTGGTATGTCAAGAGGAGTACAGGCCGGATCACGATACACTCTGTCCACTATGATCCCGATTGTTTCATCCACAGGTACGTTGGTAAACAGCGATTCTACGTCCAACGAGGCTCTTATCCCTGTGGCCCGTGTTCCCCGCAGTAAGTCAACAAATTCCTTTGGAGACTTCAGGCTGAAGGCGCAAGGGACATAATGAGTCAGCAAGATGTTGAGTCGCTTTGCCAGTCTGTACGTGGGTGTGGGTATCTGGCTGATGATTGGCCGAAGTGGGTTTCCAGGCTTATGTGTCTTGACATTTCCATACGCGTATCCAGGCTTATATTCCCCAATAATCTTTGGCAGGTGGAGTCTGGATTTCTTTGCGTTCACAGTTTCGATCAATTTGTTGACCTTTGCCTTCAATTCGGCTGTAGTGTCCTTCGTTACCCTTTGGAATTTAGATTGGTCAGAGAGAATGAGGTTCATTTTCGCCATATATTCGTCTTTTTTAAGAATGACGTATATTGGCGACTTGTCACCTCTTCTGACGACTATCTCCTTGTTCTCACGAAGGCTCTTAGCTGCCGCTTTGAGCTCGGGGGACAGTATGGTGCTTCTGTAATTGCCTCGATTCTTTCCTCCTTCCGCAATAAGTTCTGCTTGTAAGGTGTCTTTGGTGGTGACCTTCTTTTGTGTCTCGAGGTCGAATATGTCGTCCAACAGGATCTCCAACTCCACTTTCCGGGCCATCTCACTTGGTCTGGACATAACGTCACAGTTTATACCCAGATTTAGGAGAGTGACTTGGTCCTCAGTGAGGTTGATTCCTGCAAGGTTCAGGAAGCCGGGTCTTGGTCATGGAATTGCCATAGGTCCTCCATATAACGTTGTTAGTTTCTTGATTATCCGTGGCCAGGATAACATCTTCAAGAGAACTTTAAAGGAAAGTGTCTCATCTCATTTCCTGCAGCTCAGACACTGAGAAGAAAACGAATCATCCGGTCATGCTCGATGGAAGTGTACTGCATTTGCAGAAAGTCAAATCATTTGAAGCTGTTGGTATGCTGTGACCGTTGCAATATTTGGCACCATGGATCATGTGTAGGTGTTACAGAATGTAATGATGATTCGTGGATTTGTTTCTTGTGCGCTGCAAGTTGTGAATTATAATTTAAAATACTTAATTAATACATTATTATTATTATTATAACCTTACCAAATGCTTTGCTGAATCAAATAATGTTATTACTTTCAATGTGTTACAATAGCATAATTAAGTGCTGCAAGTGTCAGGTCTTCTATATAGTCGGTATTTGTTATATTCTGTACTCTTTTTATGTTATTCAAATTTCAAATAGAAATAGTTTTTAAAGTATGTATCTTAATAAATTTGAACCTTATATTATTTAACATCAACAAACTAGATTTCGAATGTTAAAACCAATTTCCACCAATTAAAGGATTTATCCTTTAATGTTAAAAATTGTTCAAACTGAAATAAATATATAACACTGTACGGTACAGTTGTGCTTAATTATGTTTTGCGATTCCTTTGGAAAAGGTATTTGTGCACCAAGTACTACTAGGTCATTATGAGATATGCTGAATGTTGTCAATATACCATCTGAATACGCTTCACTTTGCGTTAATCATTGGACGTCCTAATGATTAAGGTCCCCAAAAGGACTTAATCAGACCTCAGTGGATATTTTTACTCTCCCTCTCTCTCAGAGCATCCCCTTATGTGTTGTATGTGGGTGCTGAAGTTCAGTCTCTTGTCTATGTATAGGTGAAGGAACTTTCCATAATTGTTATTGCTAATGTTTACTTGTAATACTGGGTATACATCCGGTGTTCTTACCCTCGACCGCGGCGAGGGTAAGCCGCGGCCGTATGGTCTGAAACCCACAAATATTTACAATGGAGGTGGGGGGGGTGCATAGTTCACACAAATGAACTATGTTACTTAACTGGAAGCACTCGTACAACATAATTTACACGATTTCTCAGGATTATTATAATTCTTACCAGCATATATACAGTATAGTACCTAGGAGGTTCTCTTCAATGATATAGCAAGTTGATATCTAAGATAATTAAAAGAACCCAAGCAAACTACTGTGGAAATGTGCAGGACAAACATATCTGTTGTGACACTAGCTCTCCACATATGGCATTTGCTTAATTTAGAAACTGTACTTGTGGTCGATCTCGAACCCATGTTGTTGATGTGACAATGTGTTATGAATTTTGTGGCTAGCTCATCAAGATTGTAACTTGCTTAGCTAAATGAATTGTGGGGTTCAGTCCCTGAGCCCATTATGTGCCTCTGTAACCCTTTCCACTACCGCCCACAAGATAGGTATAGGGTGCGTAATAAATGAACTAAACTAACTATAACTCAGTCCCTGAACCCATTATGTGATAAATTAACTAAACTGAAAACTATAGTATGGCGACGAAACCTGAACTGCATAATGTAAATAGGGATTAACCAGAAAAAGATATAGGTGAAGAATAACACCAGGTGTTTTATTACTAACATTCTTAAGCACAACTGGCAAATACTTCGTCTGGTGATTTGTTTGGTTTGAGTTTAATATATGTTTAATAACAATAAAACAGAGAATGACTGAGACAGTTCTTAGGTTCAAACGCTTTACCCCCAAGAGCTTAATAAAAAAATTCAAGTTATTGAACGATTTTTATTTTAATTGTTCTGCCGGAAAGATATTTAGAGAAGTTTTTTAGTGATTATGTATGTGCTGTTTAGAAGCAGCACATCTGGATGGTCTCTCTCTCTCGAGTCCTGCTGCCAGATTGGGTTAAAAAATCAGTCCCCGTGGCATAGTGGTAAAGCACTCGTTTGTACAGTATCTACCGGGGAGAATTGACCAGGTGCCAATCCTTAACAGTAGCCTAGCTCTGTTCACCCAGCAGTGAATGGGTACACAGTTTAGAGGGTTGTATTCCAGGGTCAAAATTAGGATTAAGGACATGCCCGAGACGCTATGCGTGTTAGTGACTTTACAAGAATGTAAGAACTCTTGTATTTATAAATAAAATAAATAAATAAAAAAGTAGCAAATTAGGCTAGTTAGTTTTGACTGCTCTCATAAATCAACTCATCATCCTTATAGACGTTGGGCTACTAATGTTAAAGTCAATGATTGATTAGTTATCCACATATAAATGTAATATGTGTAAATGACAGCTGCGTCAAACAGCCTGGTGGACCAAACTACAAACTGGAGTAGGCCTGGTCCTCGGGGGTAATTAGCTTTAAATAAATTAAATAAATTAATTACACGGACCCCTTGAGTGACGTGATGAATATGGGGGGCACAGTAAACTAAGACTCACAGGATAAGTATGTGGTTCAAAATATATACAAAATATATATATACAATATATGACAAAATTTTTAAAGTATATTTTATGTTTCTGAATTTCTCGTGATATATAATATATAAGGCTTATACTTAAGTTAAGAGCTGTACTTGTAGATGACATTCCCCGGTTTGGCACCTTCTTTTGAAAATTACTTGCTTATGGCCGACATATATAATCTGACTGTGTCAGCCATAATTCACCTAGACATCGATCCTGCGTCATATGATGATAGAGCGCAATTAAGGTAATATTGCAACTTTATAGGAAATCGTTAAATCATAAATATATCTTGGTTCTTATATTTGAAATATTGTTACATTCAAGGTTTGAAAACAAAGTTTATATCTGTATTTTTAATAAAATATAAAATATTAATGTTATCAACTCATCTCTGTTAGTTTAGTTCATTTAATTTGCACCCCATACCCATCTTGTGGGCGGTAGTGGAAAAGGTTACAGAGGCACATAATGGGCTGAGGGACTGACGTGCTTATCTCTGAAGCTAGACACAGATATAATGAAATAATCCATTATGGAGTCAAAGTCTGTCTCCTGTGGATTCCTCCGAATGCATGATACAACTGATGAGTTGGCCTAGACTTTTGCTCGTAAAGAGGGAATTGATTACCAACTTCGACTGCCTTTGAGCAGCCTGAGGACAGTAATATCCCAGGAACTTCAACAAATTTTCGGAGACTTGAGGCAAAGTGAAATTCACACCAGTTACCCCATCTATCATCATTCTATTATGCAGGAGGTACCGCACGTCTATGGGTCATCCAATAATGCTAGCAGATTTCTAGAAGTTACCACTGTTAGGTTTAGGCTCGGCTACAAGTACCTTTGGGAATTTGTAACCTCTGCTGATGTAGATTTGACTAAATGTAAACTCTGTCAGCAGAACTATTCGCATACTTTGCGTCATTATATAATGGAATGTGAAAAAATCGCGGAATTTAGAGATAACACCATCAATAGTGTCCCAGAAATGTGTAAGTACTTCATTCATATTGATGTGCTGCCCGAAATCTTAGCGAAGTATCCAAAATTTGCTTACTGTAAGTTATGCATGCACATGACTGTAAAGCTGCCGCCCAGTTGGGTGGGTGTGGAGCACATGACTGTAAAGCTGCCGCCCAGTTGGGTGGGTGTGGAGCACATGACTGTAAAGCTGCCGCCCAGTTGGGTGGGTGTGCAGCACATGACTGTAAAGCTGCCGCCCAGTTGGGTGGGTGTGGAGCACATGACTGTAAAGCTGCCGCCCAGTTGGGTGGATGTGGAGCACATGACTGTAAAGCTGCCGCCCAGTTGGGTGGGTGTGGAGCACATGACTGTAAAGCTGCCGCCCAGTTGGGTGGGTGTGGAGCACATGACTGTAAAGCTGCCGCCCAGTTGGGTGGGTGTGGAGCACATGACTGTAAAGCTGCCGCCCAGTTGGGTGGGTGTGGAGCACATGACTGTAAAGCTGCCGCCCAGTTGGGTGGGTGTGGAGCAAGACTAGTAACTGTGTGACTCATCATAGATGTAAAGTGCCTTGTATAGTGACTGTTGTGAGCCTCTTGTTGAATCACTTGTGACACAAAAGATTACTGATGTGTGTATTTGTGTGGTGATTAAATATGTATGTGTATGTATATTTGTGTACGTATGTATATGTACATGTATGCATAAGTATGTGTACATTAATAATTTTGTAACTAGCGTCAAAAGATTATTATTTCCTTAGCTAAACGAACTAGAGGGTTCAGTTCCGGAACCGATTATGTGCCTCTGTAATCCTTTACACCACCGCCCACGGGATGGGTATTATGGGGTGCATAATAAAGAAAGAAAATGAATGGACCGAACCCCACAATTCATTTAACTAAGCAAGTTACAATCTTGATGAGCTAGTTACAAAATTCACTCTAAGTTGTCACATCATAAAAGGGTTCGAGATCGACCACAAGTAGTGCATTACATAATTTATCAGTATTGTGCAGCCTGTGATCCCCGCCTGGCTGGATACTGATACCTAGGTAGTTTTCATGTGTCCGGACACCGGCGATAAGGTGGTATTATTTATTTAACTTAAGCGATATATATTTTTAAATGTTGTCACATTAACGGCTACATCTTCCTTTCTTCTGACATATAGATTTTTAAGATTAATTAAAATATATGGAAACTAATTATACAATATATTGGCTCGTGTGCAGGGCTTCACACTCTCAGAGCTAGCCATCAAGTAACTATCAAAACGCATATATCTTCGTTTTCACTTCAGTTATATTTATGACAAAGGATTTTAAATGTAGCCTATATTTCTACCTTTCTGATGACATAAATACTCTCGTTAATTACAATATCTAGATCAAACTAACATTGATTTTCAAAAGGTTGTATATTTTCCATCAATGGAGAGCATCAGCCAAGAAGCCTTCTTTAAAATATGAATATCTTTCCTCACCCAATAAGATCTAATCTCTGAATAAAACGAAAAAAAAACGACTTGATTGTAACCTATCCACCGCTGCCCATTGGATGGGGGAGAGGGGTTTATGTGTAGGATAAACATATCAATTGTGACACTAGCCCTCCATATATGTCAGTTGCTTAAATTATATGCTGTACTTGTGGTCGGTCTCGAGCCCATTGTTGATGTGACAATGTGCTTTGACTTTTGTAACTAGCTTATCAAGATTATAACTTGCTTGGCTATATTAATTGTGGGGCTCAGTCCCTGAGCCCATTATGTGCCTCTGTAACACTCCACTATTGCCCATAGGATGGGTATGGGGTGCATAATAAATGAACTAAACTAAGCTCTGCCTTTTTGATAACATATACAATTATAAGCTTTATTTGTGAATCTCAATTAATTAAACAATATATCACAGAGCCTGTAGGGTTCGGTGAGATGAGCGAAGAGACATGGGAGATTTTACATAAGTACAGTACATGGTAGTTTAAGTAGCGAACGCATGTCAACGAATAACGAGTATATATAACAAAACTATTGCCCTATGAAGTTGATTTAACTTCCAAACATATATTTTTTAATAAATGTTAAATGTTTTCTGGCTAGTTATGTTAGATTTTATTAAAAATACGTATTCTACTTGTTAACATTATAATTTAAATTTGTGATAATTTGTGCAGAGAAGTGCGACAACTGTGCGTTAAGTGCGTTACACAGTCTCCGTGGTGTAGTGGTAAGACACTCGCCTGGCGTTCCGCGAGCGCTATGTCATGGGTTCGAATCCTGGCCGGGGAGGATTTACTGGGCGCAATTCCTTAACTGTAGCCTCTGTTTAACGCAACAGTAAAATGTGTACTTGGATGAAAAAACGATTCTTCGCGGCAGGGGATCGTATTCCAGGGACCATAGGATTAAGGACTTGCCCGAAACGCTACGCGTACTAGTGGCTGTACAAGAATGTAACAACTCTTGTATATATCTCAAAAAAAAAACTGAATATGACAACAAACACTTTCCAAACAACGATATATCTTGGATAAGTCGCTCCACAACATTGACGCTTGGACCGTCGACTTCCTTTGATGCTACTTATTTACTTATTTCATAATGAAATTATATTAGTTTGGAGTAAATATATGTTTTCTCATGTTCTGCATTCAGCACCCACATTATAGTAAATATACCATATTACTTCATTACTTAAATAATGCTAGGAGGGTTTGAGTAGCTTTGGGTCTTTAGTGGACAGAATCTCCAATAGATGAGGCGAGAGTCGCCCCATCTCTCTCGCCCGAGCAAGAGTCGAAACTTAATTTAAAATTGATATATCTTTGTTCTCGAACATGATATATTTCATTTGGTGCAATCATAATAATGTTCATATCTCGGTCTTTCTGGAAGCATATAAGATTTTAGGCTTTATTAGCGTATCTTTGTTAATTATACAATATATCGGCAAGTGCGTAAGCATCTGCACTCCATGCCTGACAAGCTACTGAGCGCTACTATAAAAACATATGTATCTTCACTTGAGCTATAAATATGTCTAGTATAATGTATTTAAAATGAAGCTCATATTTCTATCTTGCTTAAGACATATATAAAATTTGTGTTTATTAATGAATTTACGTGAAATAAACATTGATCTGAGAGAGAGTTGCTCTGTCGTTCAGTCTGTACGGGGTGGGAGCTCCGTAATTTTTAAAATACATGTATCTTCGTTAGAACTTTAAATATGTCTATGGTAAAGTGTTTAAAGTGAAGCTTATATGTCTGCCTTTCTTGAGACATGTAAAACATATATGTTTATTAACGAATTCACATGAAATAAACATTGTTCTGAGAGAGAGTTGCTCGGTCGATTGATCTGTCCGGGGTCGGAGCTCGGCTATTATAAAAGTACATGTATCTTCGCTATAAATTTAAATATGCCCATGGTAAGGTATTTAGAATGAAGCATATATTTCTATCTTTCTTGTGACATATAAAACTCTTACGTTTATTAAGGAATCTGCGTGAAATGGGCATGGTTCTGAGATGAATGCTGCGGTTTTCGAGCTCGACGAGGAATGAAAACTGCCCTGTTTATAAAACTACAAATATCTTCGGTTTTACTTAAAATATTTGTCTGGTAGAGGTATTACAGATAGATCGCGTTTTTGTCTTTCTTCTGACTAATAAATAATTTTGGTTTAATAAGTCATCAAGATGTTTTCAACAATATTCTTTCGGCGTTCGTCTTTTCCAACATGGGCGACCCTTTTGGAAACGCGATACTTGGGTTAACCCATCCCATAGTTGTGTCTGTTTCCATTATGGTTCTGTCGACTCTGCGGACGCCCTACCGACCCTGTGGGCGGCAGTGGACCCCCTACCGACCCTGTGGACGGCAGTGGACCCCATACCGACCCTGTGGGCGGTAGTTTTTTTTTTTTTAATATTATTTTCTACCACAAACGTGGCCACTCATTTACAATGCTTACCAGCATGTATACATTTTCTTCTGTCCTTCATGGACAGGGTTAGAAATCAGTAAAACATATAGTTCAGGGATTTATTGAACAATCAGTCACTGAAGGTGATTCGGTACTTTTAAAATGCTAAGTTAACCTACATACGTAAATACATAGATACACAGATTTACGTTTGCCCTACATAAAGTGTTCGAAGTGTCATTAATGTGCATTTACAAAGGTGAAATGCAATTCTGATCAGCTTCCATATGTACTTTATACACATACATATACATACACACACATATATACGTACATATACATATATACACACACATGCATTCACATACATTTGTCTCTTTTACTCTGACAGGGTGAGATAGCTGACAGAGAAACTAGTGTGCAATTAAGCACTAAATCACTGAAGGTGATTAAGGTGCTTTTACAAGCTCAGGTTATATAGTTACATCACATACATACATTGTATAAATGATACATTACATGGTCAATCTTGGATACAAGCCCAATATATCATCAAGTGTTCCAGTACTCATATAGTAATTACACAGTTCAGCATACCTCAGCCCAGGAGGGCGAAAGTCAGACAATATGGGACATTCTACAATATAATGTTCAAGAGAGTGCATGTTTTGTCTTTCACAAAGTTGACACATTGTGTACTCGACATTTGGGTTTTGAGAGAGCTGCCAGATACGTCTATATCCCAGGCGAATTCTGGCCACAATAACATCACATTGCCGGGTTCTTGTTCTATTAGTATGTGAATGTCTCCTCACGATATCTATCATAATATTTAATGCTACAACTTTCAGGTCTTTGTGAATTTGTTAGGTCGGTGAGATCTTCATTAGATATTTGTTTAAGTATTCTCTTTGTCACTGCTAATGAAACACCCATATCAATTTCTACCACTGGTTTTCTACAGGCTGTCTTTGCCAGCATATCAACAGTGTCATGCCTTGAGATGCCAACATGTGATCCATAGGAATTTAATTTCAAATCTGTTTTCTTTAGCAGCTAAAACATTCATTCGAATATCACTGACTATTTATGGGTGTCACTGCTGTGCGTTCAATGCCAGGAGTGCACTCTGCGATAGTGGGCGGTAGTGGACCCCGTACCGACCCTGTGGGCGGTAGTGGACCCCGTACCGACCCTGTGGGCGGTAGTGGACCCCCTACCGACCCTGTGGGCGGCAGTGGACCCACTACCAACCCTGTGGGCGGCAGTGGACCCCCTACCGATTCTGTGGGCGGTAGTGGACGCCCTACCGACCCTGTGTGCGGTAGTGGACCCCCCTACCGACCCTGTGGACGGCAGTGGACCCCATACCGACCCTATGGGCGGTAGTGGACCCCCTACCGATCCTGTGGGCGGTAATGGACCCCCTACCGATCCTGTGGGCGGCAGTGGACCCCCTACCAACCCTGTGGGCGGTAGTGGACCCCCTACCGACCCTATGGGCGGCAGTGGACCTCCTACCGACCCTGAGGCGGCAGTGGACCGCCTACCAAACCTGTGGGCGGTAGTGGACCTCCTACCGACCCTGTGGGCGGCAGTGGACCCCCTACCGACCCTGTGGGCGGCAGTGGACCCCCTACCGACCCTGTGGGCGGTAGTGGACCCCCTACTAACCCTGTCGGCGGTAGTGGACCCCCTACCGACCCTATATACCGTGAACCCACCACAGACCAGTCTCCGTGGTGTAGTGGTAAGACACTCGCCTGGCGTTTCGCGAGCACTTTGTCATGGGGTTCGTATCCTGGCTGGGGAGGATTTACTGGGCGCAAATCCTTAACTGTAGCCTCTGTTTAACTCAACAGTAAAATGTGTACTTGGTTGTAACAACGATTCTATGCGGCGGGGATCGTATTCCAGGGACCTGCCCGAAACGCTACGCGTACTAGTGGCTGTACAAGAATGTAACAACTCTTGTATATATCTCAATATATATATATATATATATATATATATATATATATATATATATATATATATATATATATATATGTGTGTGTGTGTGAGGGTACCACCTCTGGTGCCAATGTGGGGACCCATAGCCTCGGAGAAGAAAATAAAAAGTATTCAGAGGAGACCTTGTGGTCTCTCACTGAACACCAATATTATCCTCTCCTACCACCCCCATTCTTTTGCATGTACACATATATATTTACTTTATTCGAACTTTGCCACAAAAAAGGAGTTACATATGGGTTACAAAGATGGTTATCATAGGTTGTCGAGTTCCTCCAGCTCCTCAGATGGCGGGCAGGAACCCTGGATGCAGTGCGCATTTCCCCTCTGTATCGCCACACTGAGGCGCTGGAAAAGAAAGCTTGCAGCTCTTGGGTCCCTTGTTGTTTCAATGAGCCTAGAACCCAGTTCCTTCAAAAAACTGGTAGCACTTTTACCCCAGGCGCCGAGAGTCTCATAAGCAATGGGGACAAAATTGTAGTGGTGATCCAGTTCTCTATACTTACGGGATTTGGCTGCTTCCCTGTGGGTGGCAGCGCCACCTGGTTGTGCAACACTGAAGTTAATGTAGGTGTTAGCCAGGGTTGATACGCACGTGTAGTCCCATACCAACTGCTTGCCATTCTTCCAGGGGTTCACTGTGATACCATCCGGGCGACCAATAAGAGCATCAGAGTTACGGGGCGTTAGGTAACGGGGCTCTCTTTCAGCTGGGCATCCAGCTGTGGTGAGGCTCCTCTTGATGATGTCGTTAACTTCACTGTGCCTCGAGTGCCATCCCCCTGTGCTTTGGCAGAGTAGGCCATGGTGGCCGTACCTGTCAGCCACCACCTCGCCGCAAATACACCTATATCTGGTGTGGATTGGGGCAGCAAGGCGGAGGGCCACAGCAATTCGGAGGGCGTGTGGTGTGAGATGCGTGCCAGTTGCCGACATTGGGGTTGCTAACAGGAAATCCCCTGCATGTGGTGCTGCTACTGCTGTGAGGCGAGCAATGTCGTGTTGTGTTGTTGCAGCACCCAGGCACTCTGCAGCAACTTGGTCTACAATGGGGCCATCCCAGCTGGATTGCTTGTGGGCTTTTGGGGATGGTGGTTGAGGTGATTGGATTGCACGAGAGGCCCACTCTGTGGCACAGCGTGTAAAATTGGGATCATGTACACCTGCCAGCTGATGTAAGTGGGCAGGTAGAATTTCCTTCACAAGGTCGTCGGATGCTGATAAGGAGGACAGGAAGGCTGGAACAGCGATTTGCGTTGCTGTTCGAACTCCGAGGCCCCCAAGTCTTACGGGAAGAGAGGCTTGTTTCCACTGTAGGTCATCGAGAGAGAGGTTAAGGGCTTTTTCTAGCATTGATTTCAGTAACCGATCATACTCACTTAGTTTTTGGCTACTGTAAGATGGTGAACACCTCAGAAAGTAGGTTAACCTGGGGAGGGACAGACATCTGGTGATGAGGTAGAGTGCATCATGAACATCAATATCCTCAATCCTCCCATCCATCCTCTTAAGGTCGGCGATTTTCTTATCAAGGACCTCATCGATGGCTTTCAACCCCAGGGGAGCTCCTAGGAGTGTGCTGTCTTCAGGTTTAGTTTTATGGATATTTGGCAGAAGACCCTCTATTCTCTCTACGATGCCCTGGTTGGAACATATTATTTCACATTTAGAAGGGTTCAGGGTGAGGCCTAAAACTGCACCTTGCTCCTGGATTTTTCTGATGTCCTCCAGGAGGGAGTCTTGGGAACCAGCTAGGGTACCATCATCCAAGAACCAGATGTTAAGCTCGCTGGACAGGACCTCTGTGACTTGTTTGATGACTAAGCAGAAAAGGAGAGGAGCAAGGGGGTCACCCTGTTGGACGCCTTCTCGCGAGTCAATTTCATGTTCGCCAAAAAGTAGCTTAAGATCCATACAGTAGCATGAATGTACAAAAGGGTAGAGGGAAGGGAAATGACTAAGAACCGCACGGAGTACAGCATCCCTCCGCACCAAATTGAAGGCATTTTTTAAATCTAGCTTGATAAGGGCCTTTTCGTCTGTGATATTGGCGATGAAGGCTCGAGCTGCATGGGCTGCCGCCTCACACCCTTGTGGAATGCCAAACCCGAGCTGTTTTGGCTTCAGCAAGTTGGCCGCTGCATCACTAACTGTTCTTGCAGCTGCTTTTGCGACGAGACGCCGAAGAGAATTGCCCACAGCTATTGGCCTGATCCCTCCATCCTTTTTCTTTAGAGCACAGAGAGATGCTCCAAAAAAGATCGGTCTTATGGACGCTGGTATGTTGCCAGCTAGACATGTGTTGGTGAATCTGGTTAGTTCCACCAAGAGGTTCTTTGCAATGTCACCCAGTGCAGGGTTGAGCATTTGCTTGAGGTGGTTGGGTTTTAGTCCTGTGAACACACCTGCTGATCCTATAGGGAAGGACATGGCTGCTTTATGGACCACAGATTCAGCCACCCAGAGAGGTTCTGCTCCGGTTGCCCCCACTTGTACAATGTTGTCCTCACGCGGAGCCCTGGGTGGGTGTTTCTCCCTTAGGGCTTCAGCTGTTGCGGCATCTCTGTCGGCAATTGAGTCCTCACTGGTGATGACTCGTATTGCGCCAATAGTGTTTCCTTCTTCTATTTTCTTGGTGACTGATGTTCTGATTTTTTATGTCTCGGATATGCCACTGTTGCTCTTCCTGCCGTGGGTGTTTCTCGCGCGAGTGGGAAGGCGCACCTGGTTGTCCTCCCTGGGAAAATCATTTATAGCTTTGATGACTGAGGCAGCTAAGGTTTTGTCTCTCCTAGCAGGGGTGGCTAGACACAACTGACGATTTACTATAAAACCAGAAAAACGGCATGCCTACTCATGAGAAACTCTCCAGACACAAAGCAGAACGCTTTAAAAGAGACCAACGTTGTCTATGCCTTCAAATGCCCTCTTGGGGACTGTAAGCTCCAAAAAACCCAGTATATAGGGAAGACAACAACATCTCTTTCTAGGCGTTTAACGATGCATAAGCAACAGTGCTCCATTAAGGAACATATAATCTCTTCCCACAACCTAACCATTGCCAGAGAAATCCTAGTAAACAACACAGAAATCATCGATAGATACAGCGATAGCAGGCGGCTTGACGTTTGCGAGGCACTACACATCAAGAAGTCAACACCAGCAATCAACAGCCAATTATTGCACAACTATATTCTACCCACCTCAAGACTCCGCTCCAATATAGAAGCCTCAAGAAATATCGACCAATAGGCTTTCTACAAACACTTCTATTCAATATCCATTGTTTCGTGTTCTGTCTTGTGTTGATGAAATTAATACCCTATTAATACCACCTCTTGTTCTGTCATGTGTTGATGAAATTAATACCCTATTAATGCCACTTCTTGTTCTGTCTTGTGTTAATGCCACATCACCCCTTCCACCTCACTCAAATGTAGATATAAAATCGGAGATGCGTAAGTTCTATCCAGTTGTGTATTTGTGAACTAAAGTCTTTGAAAATGTAATAAGTTTTACGAAACGCGCTCGTGTCGCGTCAGACTAGATATAAAAATGAATTTTGGAGAATTGATTTTTGATTTACCTCCAACAGTGAAAAGAAATGTACGAAAGATTGAGAAAATTCGTGTTAGAATTATTAATCTTACTTTTTCGGTCATATTTAATATATATATATATATATATATATATATATATATATATATATATATATATATATATAACTGAAAACTCACACCCCAGAAGTGACTCGAACCCATACTCCCAGGAGCAACGCAACTGGTATGTACAAGACGCCTTAATCCACTTGACCATCACGACCGGACATAATGAGGTGATAGCCGAGGCTATTTGAACCACCCCAAATAGTTGGGGTGGTTCAAATAGCCTCGGCTATCACCTCATTATGTCCGGTCGTGATGGTCAAGTGGATTAAGGCGTCTTGTACATACCAGTTGCGTTGCTCCTGGGAGTATGGGTTCGAGTCACTTCTGGGGTGTGAGTTTTCAGTTGCATATTTTCCTGGGGACCATTCAGGCTTGTTCGCATTTGGGTTCCTCACGTGTGCCCCAAAGAATGAGGTGATTTGGTAAAATGCTATGCCCAAGATTACTATCCGAGTGCCGGCGGTGGGGTGGTTCAAATAGCCTCGGCTATCACCTCATTATGTCCGGTCGTGATGGTCAAGTGGATTAAGGCGTCTTGTACATACCAGTTGCGTTGCTCCTGGGAGTATGGGTTCGAGTCACTTCTGGGGTGTGAGTTTTCAGTTGCATATTTTCCTGGGGACCATTCAGGCTTGTTCGCATTTGGGTTCCTCACGTGTGCCCCAAAGAATGAGGTGATTTGGTAAAATGCTATGCCCAAGATTACTATCCGAGTGCCGGCGGTGGGTGGTTCAAATAGCCTCGGCTATCACCTCATTATGTCCGGTCGTGATGGTCAAGTGGATTAAGGCGTCTTGTACATACCAGTTGCGTTGCTCCTGGGAGTATGGGTTCGAGTCACTTCTGGGGTGTGAGTTTTCAGTTGCATATTTTCCTGGGGACCATTCAGGCTTTTTCGCATTTGGGTTCCTCACGTGTGCCCCAAAGAATGAGGTGATTTGGTAAAATGCTATGCCCAAGATTACTATCCGAGTGCCGGCGGCGGGGTGGTTCAAATAGCCTCGGCTATCACCTCATTATGTCCGGTCGTGATGGTCAAGTGGATTAAGGCGTCTTGTACATACCAGTTGCGTTGCTCCTGGGAGTATGGGTTCGAGTCACTTCTGGGGTGTGAGTTTTCAGTTGCATATTTTCCTGGGGACCATTCAGGCTTGTTCGCATTTGGGTTCCTCACGTGTGCCCCAAAGAATGAGGTGATTTGGTAAAATGCTATGCCCAAGATTACTATCCGAGTGCCGGCGGTGGGGTGGTTCAAATAGCCTCGGCTATCACCTCATTATGTCCGGTCGTGATGGTCAAGTGGATTAAGGCGTCTTGTACATACCAGTTGCGTTGCTCCTGGGAGTATGGGTTCGAGTCACTTCTGGGGTGTGAGTTTTCAGTTGCATATTTTCCTGGGGACCATTCAGGCTTGTTCGCATTTGGGTTCCTCACGTGTGCCCCAAAGAATGAGGTGATTTGGTAAAATGCTATGCCCAAGATTACTATCCGAGTGCCGGCGGTGGGGTGGTTCAAATAGCCTCGGCTATCACCTCATTATGTCCGGTCGTGATGGTCAAGTGGATTAAGGCGTCTTGTACATACCAGTTGCGTTGCTCCTGGGAGTATGGGTTCGAGTCACTTCTGGGGTGTGAGTTTTCAGTTGCATATTTTCCTGGGGACCATTCAGGCTTGTTCGCATATATATATATATATATATATATATATGTCGTACCTAGTAGCCAGAACGCACTTCTCAGCCTACTATGCAAGGCCCGATTTGCCTAATAAGCCAAGTTTTTCTGAATTAATATATTTTCTCTATTTTTTTTCTTATGAAATGATAAAGCTACCCATTTCATTATGTATGAGGTAAATTTTTTTTTATTGGAGTTAAAATTAACGTAGATATATGACCGAACCTAACCAACCCTACCTAACCTAACCTTACCTATCATTAGAGGTTAGGTTAGATTAGGTATCCGAAAAAGTTAGGTTAGGTTAAGTTAAGTAGGTTAGGTAGTCGAAAAAACATTAATTCATGAAAACTTGGCTTATTAGGCAAATCGGGCCTTGCATAGTAGGCTGAGAATTGCGTTCTGGCTACTAGGTACGACATATATATATATATATATATATATATATATATATATATATATATATATATATATATATATATATATATATATATATATATATATGTCGTACCTAATAGCCAGAACTCACTTCTCAGCCTACTATTCAAGGCCCGATTTGCCTAATAAGCCAAGTTTTCCTGAATTAATATATTTACTAAAAAATTTTTCTTATGAAAAGATAAAGCTACCCTTTTCACTATGTATGAGGTCAATTTTTTTTTATTGGAGTTAAAATTAACGTAGATATATGACCGAACCTAACCAACCCTACCTAACCTAACCTAACCTATATATATAGGTAAGGTTAGGTTAGGTAGCCAAAAAAAGCTAGGTTAGGTTAGGTTAGGTAGGTTAGGTAGACGAAAAAACATTAATTCATGAAAACTTGGCTTATTAGGCAAATCGGGCCTTGCATAGTAGGCTGAGAAGTGAGTTCTGGCTACTAGGTACGACATATATATATATATATATATATATATATATATATATATATATATATATATATATATATATATATATATATATATATGTCGTACCTAACAGCAAGAACGCACTTTTCAGCCTACTATTCAAGGCCCGATTTGCCTAATAAGCCAAGTTTTCATGAATTAATGTTTTTTCGTTTACCTAACCTACCTAACCTAACCTAACCTAGCTTTTTTTGGCTACCTAACCTAACCTTACCTATAAATATAGGTTAGGTTAGGTTAGGTAGGGTTAGTTAGGTTCGGTCATATATCTACGTTAATTTTAACTCCAATAAAAAAAAATTGACCTCATACATAGAGAAAAGGGTTGCTTTATCATTTCATAAGAAAAAAATTATAGTAAATATATTAATTCAGGAAAACTTGGCTTATTAGGCAAATCGGGCCTTGAATAGTAGGCTGAGAAGTGAGTTCTGGCTACTAGGTACGACATATATATATATATATATATATATATATATATATATATATATATATATATATATATATATATATATATATATATATATATGTCATACCTAGTAGCCAGAACGCAATTCTCGGCCTACTATGCAAGGCCCGATTTGCCTAATAAGGCAAGTTTTCCTGAATTAATATATTTTCTCTAATTTTTTTCTTATGAAATGATAAAGCTACCCATTCATTATGTATGAGGTCAATTTTTTTTTATTGGAGTTAAAATTAACGTAGATATATGACCGAACCTAACCTAACCTATCTTTATAGGTTAGGTTAATTTAGGTTAGGTAGCCGAAAAAGTTAGGTTAGGTTAGGTTAGGTAGGTTAGGTAGTCGAAAAACAATTGATTCATGAAAACTTTTCTTATTAGGCAAATCGGGCCTTGCATAGTAGGCAGAGAAGAGCGTTCTGGCTATTAGGTACAACATATATATATATATATGTCATACCTAGTAGCCAGAACGCACTTCTCAGCCTACTATACAAGGCCCGATTTGCCTAATAAGGCAAGTTTTCCTGAATTAATATATTTTCTCTAATTTTTTTCTTATGAAATGATAAAGCTACCCATTCATTATGTATGAGGTCAATTTTATTTTATTGGAGTTAAAATTAACGTAGATATATGAACGAACCTAACCTAACCTATCTTTATAGGTTAGGTTAGGTTAGGTAGCCGAAAAAGTTAGGTTAGGTTAGGTTAGGTAGGTTAGGTAGTCGAAAAACTATTGATTCATGAAAACTTGGCTTATTAGGCAAATCGGGCCTTGCATAGTAGGCAGAGAAGTGCGTTCTGGCTACTAGGTACGACATATATATACATATATATATATATATATATATATATATATATATATATATATATATATATATATATATATATATATATATATATATATATATATATGTATATATATGTCGTACCTAGTAGCCAGAACGCACTTCTCAGCCTACTATGCAAGGCCCGATTTGCCTAATAAGCCAAGTTTTCATGAATCAATTGTTTTTCGACTACCTAACCTAACCTAACTTTTTTGGCTACCTAACCTAACCTAACCTATAAAGATAGGTTAGGTTAGGTTAGGTAGGGCTGGTTAGGTTCGGTCATATATCTACGTTAATTTTAACTCCAATAAAAAAAAATTGACTTCATACATAATGAAATGGGTAGCTTTATCATTTCATCAGAAAAAAATGAGAGAAAATATATTATTTAAGGAAAACTTGGCTTATTAGGCAAATTGGGCCTTGCATAGTAGGCCGAGAAGTGCGATCTGGCTACTAGGTACGACATATATATATATATATATATATATATATATATATATATATATATATATATATATATATATATATGCGAACAAGCCTGAATGGTCCCCAGGACAATATGCAATATGATATATATATATATATATATATATATATATATATATATATATATATATATATATATATATATATATATATATATATAACTGAAAACTCACACCCCAGAAGTGACTCGAACCCATACTCCCACAACTGGTATGTACAGGGACGCCTTAATCCGCTTGACCATCACGACCGGACATAAGGAAGTGATAGCCGAGGCTATATGAACCACTTCCCCGCCGGCACTCGGATGGTAATCTTGGGCATAGCATTTTATCAAATCACCTCATTCTTTGGGGCACACGTGAGGAACACAAATGCAAACAAGCCTGAATGGTCCCCAGGACTAAATACAACTGAAAACTCACACCCCAGAAGTGACTCGAACCCATACTCCCACAACTGGTATGTACAGGGACGCCTTAATCCGCTTGACCATCACGACCGGACATAAGGAAGTGATAGCCGAGGCTATATGAACCACTTCCCCGCCGGCACTCGGATGGTAATCTTGGGCATAGCATTTTATCAAATCACCTCATTCTTTGGGGCACACGTGAGGAACACAAATGCAAACAAGCCTGAATGGTCCCCAGGACTATATACAACTGAAAACTCACACCCCAGAAGAGACTCGTACCCATACTCCCACAACTGGTATGTACAGGGACGCCTTAATCCGCTTGACCATCACGACCGGACATAAGGAAGTGATAGCCGAGGCTATATGAACCACTTCCCCGCCGGCACTCGGATGGTAATCTTGGGCATAGCATTTTATCAAATCACCTCATTCTTTGGGGCACACGTGAGGAACACAAATGCAAACAAGCCTGAATGGTCCCCAGGACTATATACAACTGAAAACTCACACCCCAGAAGTGACTCGAACCCATACTCCCACAACTGGTATGTACAGGGACGCCTTAATCCGCTTGACCATCACGACCGGACATAAGGAAGTGATAGTCGAGGCTATATGAACCACTTCCCCGCCGGCACTCGGATGGTAATCTTGGGCATAGCATTTTATCAAATCACCTCATTCTTTGGGGCACACGTGAGGAACACAAATGCAAACAAGCCTGAATGGTCCCCAGGACTATATACAACTGAAAACTCACACCCCAGAAGTGACTCGAACCCATACTCCCACAACTGGTATGTACAGGGACGCCTTAATCCGCTTGACCATCACGACCGGACATAAGGAAGTGATAGCCGAGGCTATATGAACCACTTCCCCGCCGGCACTCGGATGGTAATCTTGGGCATAGCATTTTATCAAATCACCTCATTCTTTGGGGCACACGTGAGGAACACAAATGCAAACAAGCCTGAATGGTCCCCAGGACTATATACAACTGAAAACTCACACCCCAGAAGTGACTCGAACCCATACTCCCACAACTGGTATGTACAGGGACGCCTTAATCTGCTTGACCATCACGACCGGACATAAGGAAGTGATAGCCGAGGCTATATGAACCACTTCCCCGCCGGCACTCGGATGGTAATCTTGGGCATAGCATTTTATCAAATCACCTCATTCTTTGGGGCACACGTGAGGAACACAAATGCAAACAAGCCTGAATGGTCCCCAGGACTATATACAACTGAAAACTCACACCCCAGAAGTGACTCGAACCCATACTCCCACAACTGGTATGTACAGGGACGCCTTAATCCGCTTGACCATCACGACCGGACATAAGGAAGTGATAGCCGAGGCTATATGAACCACTTCCCCGCCGGCACTCGGATGGTAATCTTGGGCATAGCATTTTATCAAATCACCTCATTCTTTGGGGCACACGTGAGGAACACAAATGCAAACAAGCCTGAATGGTCCCCAGGACTATATACAACTGAAAACTCACACCCCAGAAGTGACTCGAACCCATACTCCCACAACTGGTATGTACAGGGACGCCTTAATCCGCTTGACCATCACGACCGGACATAAGGAAGTGATAGCCGAGGCTATATGAACCACTTCCCCGCCGGCACTCGGATGGTAATCTTGGGCATAGCATTTTATCAAATCACCTCATTCTTTGGGGCACACGTGAGGAACACAAATGCAAACAAGCCTGAATGGTCCCCAGGACTATATACAACTGAAAACTCACACCCCAGAAGTGACTCGAACCCATACTCCCACAACTGGTATGTACAGGGACGCCTTAATCCGCTTGACCATCACGACCGGACATAAGGAAGTGATAGCCGAGGCTATATGAACCACTTCCCCGCCGGCACTCGGATGGTAATCTTGGGCATAGCATTTTATCAAATCACCTCATTCTTTGGGGCACACGTGAGGAACACAAATGCAAACAAGCCTGAATGGTCCCCAGGACTATATACAACTGAAAACTCACACCCCAGAAGTGACTCGAACCCATACTCCCACAACTGGTATGTACAGGGACGCCTTAATCCGCTTGACCATCACGACCGGACATAAGGAAGTGATAGCCGAGGCTATATGAACCACTTCCCCGCCGGCACTCGGATGGTAATCTTGGGCATAGCATTTTATCAAATCACCTCATTCTTTGGGGCACACGTGAGGAACACAAATGCAAACAAGCCTGAATGGTCCCCAGGACTATATACAACTGAAAACTCACACCCCAGAAGTGACTCGAACCCATACTCCCACAACTGGTATGTACAGGGACGCCTTAATCCGCTTGACCATCACGACCGGACATAAGGAAGTGATAGCCGAGGCTATATGAACCACTTCCCCGCCGGCACTCGGATGGTAATCTTGGGCATAGCATTTTATCAAATCACCTCATTCTTTGGGGCACACGTGAGGAACACAAATGCAAACAAGCCTGAATGGTCCCCAGGACTATATACAACTGAAAACTCACACCCCAGAAGTGACTCGAACCCATACTCCCACAACTGGTATGTACAGGGACGCCTTAATCCGCTTGACCATCACGACCGGACATAAGGAAGTGATAGCCGAGGCTATATGAACCACTTCCCCGCCGGCACTCGGATGGTAATCTTGGGCATAGCATTTTATCAAATCACCTCATTCTTTGGGGCACACGTGAGGAACACAAATGCAAACAAGCCTGAATGGTCCCCAGGACTATATACAACTGAAAACTCACACCCCAGAAGTGACTCGAACCCATACTCCCACAACTGGTATGTACAGGGACGCCTTAATCCGCTTGACCATCACGACCGGACATAAGGAAGTGATAGCCGAGGCTATATGAACCACTTCCCCGCCGGCACTCGGATGGTAATCTTGGGCATAGCATTTTATCAAATCACCTCATTCTTTGGGGCACACGTGAGGAACACAAATGCAAACAAGCCTGAATGGTCCCCAGGACTATATACAACTGAAAACTCACACCCCAGAAGTGACTCGAACCCATACTCCCACAACTGGTATGTACAGGGACGCCTTAATCCGCTTGACCATCACGACCGGACATAAGGAAGTGATAGCCGAGGCTATATGAACCACTTCCCCGCCGGCACTCGGATGGTAATCTTGGGCATAGCATTTTATCAAATCACCTCATTCTTTGGGGCACACGTGAGGAACACAAATGCAAACAAGCCTGAATGGTCCCCAGGACTATATACAACTGAAAACTCACACCCCAGAAGTGACTCGAACCCATACTCCCACAACTGGTATGTACAGGGACGCCTTAATCCGCTTGACCATCACGACCGGACATAAGGAAGTGATAGCCGAGGCTATATGAACCACTTCCCCGCCGGCACTCGGATGGTAATCTTGGGCATAGCATTTTATCAAATCACCTCATTCTTTGGGGCACACGTGAGGAACACAAATGCAAACAAGCCTGAATGGTCCCCAGGACTATATACAACTGAAAACTCACACCCCAGAAGTGACTCGAACCCATACTCCCACAACTGGTATGTACAGGGACGCCTTAATCCGCTTGACCATCACAACCGGACATAAGGAAGTGATAGCCGAGGCTATATGAACCACTTCCCCGCCGGCACTCGGATGGTAATCTTGGGCATAGCATTTTATCAAATCACCTCATTCTTTGGGGCACACGTGAGGAACACAAATGCAAACAAGCCTGAATGGTCCCCAGGACTATATACAACTGAAAACTATATACATCCGAGTGCCGGCGGGGAAGTGGTTCATATAGCCTCGGCTATCACTTCCTTATGTCCGGTCGTGATGGTCAAGCGGATTAAGGCGTCCCTGTACATACCAGTTGTGGGAGTATGGGTTCGAGTCACTTCTGGGGTGTGAGTTTTCAGTTGTATATAGTCCTGGGGACCATTCAGGCTTGTTTGCATTTGTGTTCCTCACGTGTGCCCCAAAGAATGAGGTGATTTGATAAAATGCTATGCCCAAGATTACCATCCGAGTGCCGGCGGGGAAGTGGTTCATATAGCCTCGGCTATCACTTCCTTATGTCCGGTCGTGATGGTCAAGCGGATTAAGGCGTCCCTGTACATACCAGTTGTGGGAGTATGGGTTCGAGTCACTTTTGGGGTGTGAGTTTTCAGTTGTATATAGTCCTGGGGACCATTCAGGCTTGTTTGCATTTGTGTTCCTCACGTGTGCCCCAAAGAATGAGGTGATTTGATAAAATGCTATGCCCAAGATTACCATCCGAGTGCCGGCGGGGAAGTGGTTCATATAGCCTCGGCTATCACTTCCTTATGTCCGGTCGTGATGGTCAAGCGGATTAAGGCGTCCCTGTACATACCAGTTGTGGGAGTATGGGTTCGAGTCACTTCTGGGGTGTGAGTTTTCAGTTGTATATAGTCCTGGGGACCATTCAGGCTTGTTTGCATTTGTGTTCCTCACGTGTGCCCCAAAGAATGAGGTGATTTGATAAAATGCTATGCCCAAGATTACCATCCGAGTGCCGGCGGGGAAGTGGTTCATATAGCCTCGGCTATCACTTCCTTATGTCCGGTCGTGATGGTCAAGCGGATTAAGGCGTCCCTGTACATACCAGTTGTGGGAGTATGGGTTCGAGTCACTTCTGGGGTGTGAGTTTTCAGTTGTATATAGTCCTGGGGACCATTCAGGCTTGTTTGCATTTGTGTTCCTCACGTGTGCCCCAAAGAATGAGGTGATTTGATAAAATGCTATGCCCAAGATTACCATCCGAGTGCCGGCGGGGAAGTGGTTCATATAGCCTCGGCTATCACTTCCTTATGTCCGGTCGTGATGGTCAAGCGGATTAAGGCGTCCCTGTACATACCAGTTGTGGGAGTATGGGTTCGAGTCACTTCTGGGGTGTGAGTTTTCAGTTGTATATAGTCCTGGGGACCATTCAGGCTTGTTTGCATTTGTGTTCCTCACGTGTGCCCCAAAGAATGAGGTGATTTGATAAAATGCTATGCCCAAGATTACCATCCGAGTGCCGGCGGGGAAGTGGTTCATATAGCCTCGGCTATCACTTCCTTATGTCCGGTCGTGATGGTCAAGCGGATTAAGGCGTCCCTGTACATACCAGTTGTGGGAGTATGGGTTCGAGTCACTTCTGGGTTGTGAGTTTTCAGTTGTATATAGTCCTGGGGACCATTCAGGCTTGTTTGCATTTGTGTTCCTCACGTGTGCCCCAAAGAATGAGGTGATTTGATAAAATGCTATGCCCAAGATTACCATCCGAGTGCCGGCGGGGAAGTGGTTCATATAGCCTCGGCTATCACTTCCTTATGTCCGGTCGTGATGGTCAAGCGGATTAAGGCGTCCCTGTACATACCAGTTGTGGGAGTATGGGTTCGAGTCACTTCTGGGGTGTGAGTTTTCAGTTGTATATAGTCCTGGGGACCATTCAGGCTTGTTTGCATTTGTGTTCCTCACGTGTGCCCCAAAGAATGAGGTGATTTGATAAAATGCTATGCCCAAGATTACCATCCGAGTGCCGGCGGGGAAGTGGTTCATATAGCCTCGGCTATCACTTCCTTATGTCCGGTCGTGATGGTCAAGCGGATTAAGGCGTCCCTGTACATACCAGTTGTGGGAGTATGGGTTCGAGTCACTTCTGGGGTGTGAGTTTTCAGTTGTATATAGTCCTGGGGACCATTCAGGCTTGTTTGCATTTGTGTTCCTCACGTGTGCCCCAAAGAATGAGGTGATTTGATAAAATGCTATGCCCAAGATTACCATCCGAGTGCCGGCGGGGAAGTGGTTCATATAGCCTCGGCTATCACTTCCTTATGTCCGGTCGTGATGGTCAAGCGGATTAAGGCGTCCCTGTACATACCAGTTGTGGGAGTATGGGTTCGAGTCACTTCTGGGGTGTGAGTTTTCAGTTGTATATAGTCCTGGGGACCATTCAGGCTTGTTTGCATTTGTGTTCCTCACGTGTGCCCCAAAGAATGAGGTGATTTGATAAAATGCTATGCCCAAGATTACCATCCGAGTGCCGGCGGGGAAGTGGTTCATATAGCCTCGGCTATCACTTCCTTATGTCCGGTCGTGATGGTCAAGCGGATTAAGGCGTCCCTGTACATACCAGTTGTGGGAGTATGGGTTCGAGTCACTTCTGGGGTGTGAGTTTTCAGTTGTATATAGTCCTGGGGACCATTCAGGCTTGTTTGCATTTGTGTTCCTCACGTGTGCCCCAAAGAATGAGGTGATTTGATAAAATGCTATGCCCAAGATTACCATCCGAGTGCCGGCGGGGAAGTGGTTCATATAGCCTCGGCTATCACTTCCTTATGTCCGGTCGTGATGGTCAAGCGGATTAAGGCGTCCCTGTACATACCAGTTGGGGGAGTATGGGTTCGAGTCACTTCTGGGGTGTGAGTTTTCAGTTGTATATAGTCCTGGGGACCATTCAGGCTTGTTTGCATTTGTGTTCCTCACGTGTGCCCCAAAGAATGAGGTGATTTGATAAAATGCTATGCCCAAGATTACCATCCGAGTGCCGGCGGGGAAGTGGTTCATATAGCCTCGGCTATCACTTCCTTATGTCCGGTCGTGATGGTCAAGCGGATTAAGGCGTCCCTGTACATACCAGTTGTGGGAGTATGGGTTCGAGTCACTTCTGGGGTGTGAGTTTTCAGTTGTATATAGTCCTGGGGACCATTCAGGCTTGTTTGCATTTGTGTTCCTCACGTGTGCCCCAAAGAATGAGGTGATTTGATAAAATGCTATGCCCAAGATTACCATCCGAGTGCCGGCGGGGAAGTGGTTCATATAGCCTCGGCTATCACTTCCTTATGTCCGGTCGTGATGGTCAAGCGGATTAAGGCGTCCCTGTACATACCAGTTGTGGGAGTATGGGTTCGAGTCACTTCTGGGGTGTGAGTTTTCAGTTGTATATAGTCCTGGGGACCATTCAGGCTTGTTTGCATTTGTGTTCCTCACGTGTGCCCCAAAGAATGAGGTGATTTGATAAAATGCTATGCCCAAGATTACCATCCGAGTGCCGGCGGGGAAGTGGTTCATATAGCCTCGGCTATCACTTCCTTATGTCCGGTCGTGATGGTCAAGCGGATTAAGGCGTCCCTGTACATACCAGTTGTGGGAGTATGGGTTCGAGTCACTTCTGGGGTGTGAGTTTTCAGTTGTATATAGTCCTGGGGACCATTCAGGCTTGTTTGCATTTGTGTTCCTCACGTGTGCCCCAAAGAATGAGGTGATTTGATAAAATGCTATGCCCAAGATTACCATCCGAGTGCCGGCGGGGAAGTGGTTCATATAGCCTCGGCTATCACTTCCTTATGTCCGGTCGTGATGGTCAAGCGGATTAAGGCGTCCCTGTACATACCAGTTGTGGGAGTATGGGTTCGAGTCACTTCTGGGGTGTGAGTTTTCAGTTGTATATAGTCCTGGGGACCATTCAGGCTTGTTTGCATATATATATATATATATATATATATATATATATATATATATATATATATATATATATATGTATATATATATATATATATATATATATATATATATATATATATATATATATATATATATATATATATTTATATATATATGTATAAACATATATATATATTGTGACGGAGTTCCCCCCCTTGTAATTCTCCCACGCCTGTAGTAAGAGTCATGTCTACTTTTCCCAAGCGTTCTCTACGTTGCAGTCTACAATTTGATATATGGGAGAGAGTGAAGTGTTCTCGGAGAGCCGAGAAATTTATGAAATCTTAATATTTTGGCCTGTGGTTTAGGCCCTTTAGGGAGCCAAGATGGCGCTGGCCTCACTGATCTCCCGCCAAAACCGTGTGACGTCAGTGGCACCGGATTGGCCACCGACAGCAATGTGGCACCGGGAGCCAATGAAAACTTCCCGTGGCAAAAGTGACGTCACGAAGGAAGGGGGTCCGGCCAGCGCGCCGGGCTGGCGCCAGCAGTCAGACACGACACGTCATAGAGGTCGGACGTGCGACGGATGGTCCTGTCAGTTGGACAGTTGTATCTCGCTCCCGTGGATTTACGCGTCACCGGAAGTCCGCCAGTACTCTGAGAAGTCTTCCCTAGTTCATGTGTTGAACCAGAAGAGGGAATTGACGGTTATTTGAGCAACAAGTGCTCCAGTCAGGTACTGTGCCAGTAGCAGTGAAGCCGTGCAGTGACGTATGTGGCTTCTGTGGCAATTCACCAGTTCGTGACAGCGTAGTGGCAGACAGAGCCACTGGGTAGCTGAGGAAGAGAGGACTATTTGGGGAAACCGGACGACTGTAGCTGAGACGTAGGCGACAGCCGTTGCTGGGAGAAGACGACGGCCAGGAGACCGACTCCAACCTTCAAGAAGTCAAGAAGGAGGACGGACCTGCAGTGAGGAGGCACGGAGACGACGCGCTAAACGGTGGGACGACGAGAGGCTCTGGTAGGACACGACGACGTGTAGTGTGGGGGCGTTCCCGACACGAGGACCAGGAGCTACATCTCGACTCTCATCGGAGGATAGGGTGAAGTAGGTGGTTCTAGTTCCCTCCCCATTCCCCTTTAGTTAGCTATGTTATTCGGCTATATTATCTAGCCTGAGGATTTTATATGTCGTGAGCAAGTCTCACCCATGTCACGGTAAAGCACCAGTGTGCTAGACAGTACTATCAAGAGTACTTGTAATATTCATGTTGATTATTGGTGTGTACAGGCACCAGGAACCAGTGATAAATTTACTGTGTTGTGTATATCTTTCTATAGATTTTGATATGAACATATAGTGGTAAATTATATATAAGATTATGCCAGTATTTGGAGGTTAGGCTATGTGCCCAGAAACTATTTATTTTCCATGTATTGATGATTGATTTACATACCATATATATGTCTATGTTCATTCAGTGAATAATCATTTGTGAGTATAGTGAATTATTGCGTTATCGCCCACGAGAGAAAGTATTGAAAACTCCAGTGTTAATAATTCTTAATATATTGCTGAGTGAAGAACAATGTAAAGCCATTACAATGAATCATTATAGCATTGATTGTAGAAAAGACTGTTTGAGCCTGAGTACAGTGTAACCAAGTGATACGTGCTATTGTAGCCAATATCGTGTGTGCGAGTTCATGGTAATATTGGAGAATTTAAAGGAACAGCGCGCGCGAATCTAGAAAACAAGCAAAGCTTTCGCGCGGGAGCCAGGCAATCAGCTGATCTTGACACTTGATGAGGAGAGGAGTGTTGCCACCATAGTGATCGCATACTATCCGTGGGAACTTCCGGCCGCGTCGGGATCAGTTGACTTATTTGTTGTTGTTTGGTCTTTGTGACATCTTTCATACATTTTAAGTAAAGTACAAAACCATCTTTGTGTTTTTATCATTCCCTCCATTGATCTTGTGGCTATACTATACCAGTAAGCATAGAGTGATAACAATAAGTACCTGCCTGATTCCTGATCTTTGAGTGTGACCTTGCCAAGGCTACCACTGAATACACCAGTCCACTGATGGTGTTACTGGCCACCTTAAACACCAGTTGGCGACCTTGTGTTTAACTGTAGAGCCCTATTGTTGGGGAGGGCACACGACAGTCAAGTGCACGAGTCGTGTTCTCACTCTTTCTTAATAAGAGGCCGTTAAGATTGACTGGGAGACTCTCCTGGCGTGCAGTGGCGCCGTGAGGATCGAGGGAAGACCCGCAGGGCTACGGTGAGTTACCTTGAGCATAACTATTGCTCACCCCAGAGTAAGGGTAGAGAATAACAGTGAGGGTGAAATCCCCAACATTGGCGACCTCGCCAGGATTTCGATCGGAGTAAAGGTTGCAGTGGTGGTACTTGGCAGTGGTGTTAGAGATCAGGTGCAGGTTAACACTCGTAGCACAAGATGGAGGATGATAAAGTAACCAGGTTTATTGACTCTAGAGACGTACAGGTGCTGGAAGAGTGCACCAAGGCAGAGTTACAGGCTATAGCGGATCATTTAGGAATAAAGCTGAAATCTGCCAGAGTTGGTGAAAGAAGATTAGAGATAATGGCTCAGCTCAAGGCTCGAGACGAAGCTTTGGGGGAGGAACGGCCCCAAACACCTGCCAGTGAGGGTGAACACCTGAGTATTGGTGGAAGCAGCAGGGGATCCAGCGGCAGCAGGCACAGCATAAAGCTGGAAATAATGAAGCTGCAGCTAGAAGCACAGCAGCGCAGAGAAGAGCGAGAAGCGCAACTGAGGAGAGAAGAGGCACAGCAGCGCAAGGAAGAGCGAGAAGCAGAAGCACAGCAGCGCAAAGAAGAGCGAGAAGCACAACAGCGCAAAGAAGAGCGAGAAGCACAACAGCGCAAAGAAGAGCAAGAGAGAGAAGCACAGATGAAGCGTGAAGAGCGAGAAGCACAGATGAAGCGTGAGGAGCGAGAAGCACAACAGCGCAAGGAAGAGCGAGAAGCACAGCTACGCAGGGAAGAACACGAGCGAGAAGCACAACTACGCAGGGAAGAACACGAGCGAGGGCTGAGACAACAGGAAATAGAAGCCAACAAGGAGGTGGAGCTGAAGCGAGCTGAACTGGGACTAGGGGCCCCTGCCCCGCCACAGGAAGACCGACGAGTGAGGGAACGAGACCTGCCGGTCTTTGTGCCTAGTGAAGCCGAAAGTTTCTTCGATCACTTTGAGAGAGTTGCTGCTATGAATAGGTGGCCGAGGGCGGAGTGGGCGGAGTTGGTCCAAGGGAGGCTCACAGGTGAAGCTCGTGAAGCCTTCACTATGCTCGACTTCCAAGAATGCACGAACTACGATGCGGTAAAACGAGCTGTGCTCCGTTCCTTTAAACTCACGCCAGAGTGTTACCGGAAGAGGTTTAGAGAATGTACCCGGTCACCAGGAAAATCGTATGCGGAGACGGCGAGGGACATGGAAAGAAAGTTCCTTAAGTGGATGGACTCTGAAGAAGCGGGGTCGGCCGAAGAAATCAAGGAACTAATGGTCATGGAAAAGTTTATGTCCGTGCTCCCTCCTGAGATCAGGATGAGGGTAAAGGAGGCGGACATAAAGGACCTGAGGGCCGCAGCCGACCGGGCCGACATGTTAGAAGAAGCCCTACGCCCACGCCGAGAGGGACAGCACCGACCGCCCGCATACGTCGGAAACGATAGGAGTTATAGAAGGACGGATGGATGGAGGACAGACACGAGTTCTCCCAAGTCCCATCTCTCAAGTTGGAACACCCGAGGATCAAAAGGTACTGTAGAACCAATCAAGAAGAACCAAGCGGAGAGCTCGGGAGCTGTTGTTGCGACCAAGGAGTCAACGAGCGGTGCGGGAAAGACGCAGGGTGCGACGGCCTCTGGAGGCAGTGCTAAGGCGAGCGGTGGCGGATGGTCTCCGCCGAAGGGCCGCTGCTACAACTGCGGAATACCCGGACACGTCGCGCGGGAATGCAGACGCCCTAAGCAGCGAGGACACGTTGCTTTAGTGATGTTCGAGGACCAGAGGGCCGAGGGAGTGCGGGATGAACCCGTGCTGAATGGGGAGAAGAAAGTTCACCCATTCATGTGTCAAGGAACCGTAAGGATGGGGGTCGCAGACCCCATCCCAGTGAAGATGATAAGAGACACCGGGGCTGACTTTACCCTGGTAAGTGAAACCCTGTTCCCCGAGGGTTATGAAAGTACCAGTGTGGGGGTGGCACGGGTGGCCACTGTGGGAGGCCCAGTGAGGATGCCCCTACACCAGGTAACTTTAAATTCCGAATATGGCTGCCAGACCCTAGTGGTGGGAGTCTGTACATCAATGCCCAAGATGGAGGCACAGGTCATCTTGGGGAATGACGCATGTGGAGGATACGTCCTCCCGCATCTCGTGAAGGGCGAAGAGTACATAGAACGATACAAGAAGACAGGCGGAGAGTTGAACGTCTGTGGGGACGAGAAGGGAATCGCACCGGTGGCGATCCCAGTTCGTACTGTGATACCGAGACAACGCGAAGAACCAGGAGGTTGTGGATCTGATGGGGCTGAGGAGTCGACTGACAGCCTGGGAACAGATCACCTCTGCGTAGGACCCAGAGACCGAGTGGAGGGCGAAAGTAGCCCGTATGGTGAGTTGCAGGTGACACTCACCGGTTCTCTAGGGGTAAGCCGCACTCGTCTCGGAGAGTTACGGCAGGAGGAGTTCCCCGAATTGGTTAGTAAGGCCGAAGGAGGACGTGTGGGTCCTGAAAAGGCTTACTTTCCATTTATCTATATTATATATGCCATGCTATTCATGATGAAGGAACGATGGACTCCAGGAGCAACCGTGGGAACGGTGATTAAATATGTCCAGAAGTTCAAAGAACGTCTCACTCGAGCGAAAAAACTGGCTAGGAAACTCCTGAAGAAGGCGCAACGTAAGATGTCGCAGTGGTACGACAAGAGAGCTACACAGAGGGATTTTCAGGCCGGATCCAACGTAATGGTGGTGCTGCTAGGTAAAGGTAGAGTGACCAAGTCGTGGTTCAAAGGACCGTACCGAGTGCTGCGACGGTTGGGTCCAGCGTCGTACGAGATTGGGAAGCCGGATGGACACCGAAAGAAACAGGTGTGTCGCGCAGACCGCCTGAAACCTTTCTTCATTGTGGAAGGAAGAGCCGACAAGCAGGACGGAACGGATACCCGAGAAACCCAGCGGAAGACGGGTCTGAGTGTACCGAGGGACCGAGAACTCCCGGAGGAGGAAAGTAAGTGGTCCAGGGCGGACGGCACCAGTCTCACCCGCACTGAGAGTCTGACAAGGATCAAGGTCAAACACATCAAGGGGAAGGACAACGTAGTAGCGGATGCCCTATCCCGCATACACTAAACAGACATGACTCTTATTTTAAGGGGAGGGGTATGTGACGGAGTTCCCCCCCTTGTAATTCTCCCACGCCTGCAGTAAGAGTCATGTCTACTTTTCCCAAGCGTTCTCTACGTTGCAGGCTACAATTTGATATATGGGAGAGAGTGAAGTGTTCTCGGAGAGCCGAGAAATTTATGAAATAGTAATATTTTGGCCTGTGGTCTTGGCTCCCATCTTGGCTCCCTTTAGGGAGCCAAGATGGCGCTGGCCTCACTGATCTCCCGCCAAAACCGTGTGACGTCAGTGGCACCGGATTGGCCACCGACAGCAATGTGGCACCGGGAGCCAATGAAAACTTCCCGTGGCAAAAGTGACGTCACGAAGGAAGGGGGTCCGGCCAGCGCGCCGGGCTGGCGCCAGCAGTCAGACACGACACGTCATAGAGGTCGGACGTGCGACGGATGGTCCTGTCAGTTGGACAGTTGTATCTCGCTCCCGTGGATTTACGCGTCACCGGAAGTCCGCCAGTACTCTGAGAAGTCTTCCCTAGTTCATGTGTTGAACCAGAAGAGGGAATTGACGGTTATTTGAGCAACAAGTGCTCCAGTCAGGTACTGTGCCAGTAGCAGTGAAGCCGTGCAGTGACGTATGTGGCGTCTGTGGCAATTCACCAGTTCGTGACAGCGTAGTGGCAGACAGAGCCACTGGGTAGCTGAGGAAGAGAGGACTATTTGGGGAAACCGGACGACTGTAGCTGAGACGTAGGCGACAGCCGTTGCTGGGAGAAGACGACGGCCAGGAGACCGACTCCAACCTTCAAGAAGTCAAGAAGGAGGACGGACCTGCAGTGAGGAGGCACGGAGACGACGCGCTTAACGGTGGGACGACGAGAGGCTCTGGTAGGACACGACGACGTGTAGTGTGGGGGCGTTCCCGACACGAGGACCAGGAGCTACATCTCGACTCTCATCGGAGGATAGGGTGAAGTAGGTGGTTCTAGTTCCCTCCCCATTCCCCTTTAGTTAGCTATGTTATTCGGCTATATTATCTAGCCTGAGGATTTTATATGTCGTGAGCAAGTCTCACCCATGTCACGGTAAAGCACCAGTGTGCTAGACAGTACTATCAAGAGTACTTGTAATATTCATGTTGATTATTGGTGTGTACAGGCACCAGGAACCAGTGATAAATTTACTGTGTTGTGTATATCTTTCTATAGATTTTGATATGAACATATAGTGGTAAATTATATATAAGATTATGCCAGTATTTGGAGGTTAGGCTATGTGCCCAGAAACTATTTATTTTCCATGTATTGATGATTGATTTACATACCATATATATGTCTATGTTCATTCAGTGAATAATCATTTGTGAGTATAGTGAATTATTGCGTTATCGCCCACGAGAGAAAGTATTGAAAACTCCAGTGTTAATAGTTCTTAATATATTGCTGAGTGAAGAACAATGTAAAGCCATTACAATGAATCATTATAGCATTGATTGTAGAAAAGACTGTTTGAGCCTACGTACAGTGTAACCAAGTGATACGTGCTATTGTAGCCAATATCGTGTGTGCGAGTTCATGGTAATATTGGAGAATTTAAAGGAACAGCGCGCGCGAATCTAGAAAACAAGCAAAGCTTTCGCGCGGGAGCCAGGCAATCAGCTGATCTTGACACTTGATGAGGAGAGGAGTGTTGCCACCATAGTGATCGCATACTATCCGTGGGAACTTCCGGCCGCGTCGGGATCAGTTGACTTATTTGTTGTTGTTTGGTCTTTGTGACATCTTTCATACATTTTAAGTAAAGTACAAAACCATCTTTGTGTTTTTATCATTCCCTCCATTGATCTTGTGGCTATACTATACCAGTAAGCATAGAGTGATAACAATAAGTACCTGCCTGATTCCTGATCTTTGAGTGTGACCTTGCCAAGGCTACCACTGAATACACCAGTCCACTGATGGTGTTACTGGCCACCTTAAACACCAGTTGGCGACCTTGTGTTTAACTGTAGAGCCCTATTGTTGGGGAGGGCACACGACAGTAAAGTGCACGAGTCGTGTTCTCACTCTTTCTTAATAAGAGGCCGTTAAGATTGACTGGGAGACTCTCCTGGCGTGCAGTGGCGCCGTGAGGATCGAGGGAAGACCCGCAGGGCTACGGTGAGTTACCTTGAGCATAACTATTGCTCACCCCAGAGTAAGGGTAGAGAATAACAGTGAGGGTGAAATCCCCAACAATATATATATATATATATATATATATATATATATATATATATATATATATATATATATATATATATATATATATATATATATATATATGCCTAAGGCACAACTCTCCTAAACACGAGAGTGAAGTATAGAACTTTAGAACACTTTCCCACCAGGAGACTCGAACCCTAGCCAGCACAGAAGCCTTCCAGCAACTGGCATAACAGGTACGCCTTAACCCGCTCCACCACCCGCTCAGACCCTTAAAAGAGATGGTAATTTCGGAGTATTTAAATACACCAAAGATCACCACCTCCCAAGAGCGCTAGAGCAAGTGAGGGGTCATTTAGACGTTAATTTCATCAAGTCCCTGTTAATATGGGAAGACACAGTGTCTATGCTTAAGGCACAACTCTCCTAAACACGAGAGTGAAGTATAGAACTTTAGAACACTTTCCCACCAGGAGACTCGAACCCTAGCCAGCACAGAAGCCTTCCAGCAACTGGCATAACAGGTACGCCTTAACCCGCTCCACCACCCGCTCAGACCCTTAAAAGAGATGGTAATTTCGGAGTATTTAAATACACCAAAGATCACCACCTCCCAAGAGCGCTAGAGCAAGTGAGGGGTCATTTAGACGTTAATTTCATCAAGTCCCTGTTAATATGGGAAGACACAGTGTCTATGCTTAAGGCACAACTCTCCTAAACACGAGAGTGAAGTATAGAACTTTAGAACACTTTCCCACCAGGAGACTCGAACCCTAGCCAGCACAGAAGCCTTCCAGCAACTGGCATAACAGGTACGCCTTAACCCGCTCCACCACCCGCTCAGACCCTTAAAAGAGATGGTAATTTCGGAGTATTTAAATACACCAAAGATCACCACCTCCCAAGAGCGCTAGAGCAAGTGAGGGGTCATTTAGACGTTAATTTCATCAAGTCCCTGTTAATATGGGAAGACACAGTGTCTATGCTTAAGGCACAACTCTCCTAAACACGAGAGTGAAGTATAGAACTTTAGAACACTTTCCCACCAGGAGACTCGAACCCTAGCCAGCACAGAAGCCTTCCAGCAACTGGCATAACAGGTACGCCTTAACCCGCTTCACCAACCGCTCAGACCCTTAAAAGAGATGGTAATTTCGGAGTATTTAAATACACCAAAGATCACCACCTCCCAAGAGCGCTAGAGCAAGTGAGGGGTCATTTAGACGTTAATTTCATCAAGTCCCTGTTAATATGGGAAGACACAGTGTCTATGCTTAAGGCACAACTCTCCTAAACACGAGAGTGAAGTATAGAACTTTAGAACACTTTCCCACCAGGAGACTCGAACCCTAGCCAGCACAGAAGCCTTCCAGCAAGTGGCATAACAGGTACGCCTTAACCCGCTCCACCACCCGCTCAGACCCTTAAAAGAGATGGTAATTTCGGAGTATTTAAATACACCAAAGATCACCACCTCCCAAGAGCGCTAGAGCAAGTGAGGGGTCATTTAGACGTTAATTTCATCAAGTCCCTGTTAATATGGGAAGACACAGTGTCTATGCATAAGGCACAACTCTCCTAAACACGAGAGTGAAGTATAGAACTTTAGAACACTTTCCCACCAGGAGACTCGAACCCTAGCCAGCACAGAAACCTTCCAGCAACTGGCATAACAGGTACGCTTTAACCCGCTCCACCACCCGCTCAGACCCTTAAAAGAGATGGTAATTTCGGAGTATTTAAATACACCAAAGATCACCACCTCCCAAGAGCGCTAGAGCAAGTGAGGGGTCATTTAGACGTTAATTTCATCAAGTCCCTGTTAATATGGGAAGACACAGTGTCTATGCTTAAGGCACAACTCTCCTAAACACGAGAGTGAAGTATAGAACTTTAGAACACTTTCCCACCAGGAGACTCGAACCCTAGCCAGCACAGAAGCCTTCCAGCAACTGCCATAACAGGTACGCCTTAACCCGCTCCACCACCCGCTCAGACCCTTAAAAGAGACGGTAATTTCGGAGTATTTAAATACACCAAAGATCACCACCTCCCAAGAGCGCTAGAGCAAGTGAGGGGTCATTTAGACGTTAATTTCATCAAGTCCCTGTTAATATGGGAAGACACAGTGTCTATGCTTAAGGCACAACTCTCCTAAACACGAGAGTGAAGTATAGAACTTTAGAACACTTTCCCACCAGGAGACTCGAACCCTAGCCTTCCATAGCTTTCCAAGAAGCATATTAACAGGGACTTGATGAAATTAACGTCTAAATGACCCCTCACTTGCTCTAGCGCTCTTGGGAGGTGGTGATCTTTGGTGTATTTAAATACTCCGAAATTTCCATCTCTTTTAAGGGTCTGAGCGGGTGGTGGAGCGGGTTAAGGCGTACCTGTTATGCCAGTTGCTGGAAGGCTTCTGTGCTGGCTAGGGTTCGAGTCTCCTGGTGGGAAAGTGTTCTAAAGTTCTATACATCACTCTTGTGTTTAGGAAAGTTGTGCCTTAAGCATAGACACTGTGTCTTCCCATATTAACAGGGACTTGATGAAATTAACGTCTAAATGACCCCTCACTTGCTCTAGCGCTCTTGGGAGGTGGTGATCTTTGGTGTATTTAAATACTCCGAAATTACCATCTCTTTTAAGGGTCTGAGCGGGTGGTGGAGCGGGTTAAGGCGTACCTGTTATGCCAGTTGCTGGAAGGCTTCTGTGCTGGCTAGGGTTCGAGTCTCCTGGTGGGAAAGTGTTCTAAAGTTATATATATATATATATATATATATATATATATATATATATATATATATATATATATATATATATATATATATATATATATATATATATATATATCCCTATACTTGCATAAACCACAAGTGAAGATAAACAATCTTTGGACAACACCCACCAGTGGGACTCGAACCCAGAAAGCACAACTACCTTCCAGTAGCTGGCATAACTAGTATGCTTTAACCCACTACGCCATCAGACCTTACAAAAGAAGTAGATAGTTCGAGATATATATATCTCAAACATCTCTACCTCCCGAAGGCACCAGATGAGTGAGGGGTCAGTCTGCAATTTTCGTCAAGCCACTGTCAATGTGAGAGAACTCGTGTCCAGCTTATAAGCCTATACTTGCATAAACCACAAGTGAAGATAAACAATCTTTGGACAACACCCACCAGTGGGACTCGAACCCAGAAAGCACAACTACCTTCCAGTAGCTGGCATAACTAGTATGCTTTAACCCACTACGCCATCAGACCTTACAAAAGAAGTAGATAGTTCGAGATATATATATCTCAAACATCTCTACCTCCCGAAGGCACCAGATGAGTGAGGGGTCAGTCTGCAATTTTCGTCAAGCCACTGTCAATGTGAGAGAACTCGTGTCCAGCTTATAAGCCTATACTTGCATAAACCACAAGTGAAGATAAACAATCTTTGGACAACACCCACCAGTGGGACTCGAACCCAGAAAGCACAACTACCTTCCAGTAGCTGGCATAACTAGTATGCTTTAACCCACTACGCCATCAGACCTTACAAAAGAAGTAGATAGTTCGAGATATATATATCTCAAACATCTCTACCTCCCGAAGGCACCAGATGAGTGAGGGGTCAGTCTGCAATTTTCGTCAAGCCACTGTCAATGTGAGAGAACTCGTGTCCAGCTTATAAGCCTATACTTGCATAAACCACAAGTGAAGATAAACAATCTTTGGACAACACCCACCAGTGGGACTCGAACCCAGAAAGCACAACTACCTTCCAGTAGCTGGCATAACTAGTATGCTTTAACCCACTACGCCATCAGACCTTACAAAAGAAGTAGATAGTTCGAGATATATATATCTCAAACATCTCTACCTCCCGAAGGCACCAGATGAGTGAGGGGTCAGTCTGCAATTTTCGTCAAGCCACTGTCAATGTGAGAGAACTCGTGTCCAGCTTATAAGCCTATACTTGCATAAACCACAAGTGAAGATAAACAATCTTTGGACAACACCCACCAGTGGGACTCGAACCCAGAAAGCACAACTACCTTCCAGTAGCTGGCATAACTAGTATGCTTTAACCCACTACGCCATCAGACCTTACAAAAGAAGTAGATAGTTCGAGATATATATATCTCAAACATCTCTACCTCCCGAAGGCACCAGATGAGTGAGGGGTCAGTCTGCAATTTTCGTCAAGCCACTGTCAATGTGAGAGAACTCGTGTCCAGCTTATAAGCCTATACTTGCATAAACCACAAGTGAAGATAAACAATCTTTGGACAACACCCACCAGTGGGACTCGAACCCAGAAAGCACAACTACCTTCCAGTAGCTGGCATAACTAGTATGCTTTAACCCACTACGCCATCAGACCTTACAAAAGAAGTAGATAGTTCGAGATATATATATCTCAAACATCTCTACCTCCCGAAGGCACCAGATGAGTGAGGGGTCAGTCTGCAATTTTCGTCAAGCCACTGTCAATGTGAGAGAACTCGTGTCCAGCTTATAAGCCTATACTTGCATAAACCACAAGTGAAGATAAACAATCTTTGGACAACACCCACCAGTGGGACTCGAACCCAGAAAGCACAACTACCTTCCAGTAGCTGGCATAACTAGTATGCTTTAACCCACTACGCCATCAGACCTTACAAAAGAAGTAGATAGTTCGAGATATATATATCTCAAACATCTCTACCTCCCGAAGGCACCAGATGAGTGAGGGGTCAGTCTGCAATTTTCGTCAAGCCACTGTCAATGTGAGAGAACTCGTGTCCAGCTTATAAGCCTATACTTGCATAAACCACAAGTGAAGATAAACAATCTTTGGACAACACCCACCAGTGGGACTCGAACCCAGAAAGCACAACTACCTTCCAGTAGCTGGCATAACTAGTATGCTTTAACCCACTACGCCATCAGACCTTACAAAAGAAGTAGATAGTTCGAGATATATATATCTCAAACATCTCTACCTCCCGAAGGCACCAGATGAGTGAGGGGTCAGTCTGCAATTTTCGTCAAGCCACTGTCAATGTGAGAGAACTCGTGTCCAGCTTATAAGCCTATACTTGCATAAACCACAAGTGAAGATAAACAATCTTTGGACAACACCCACCAGTGGGACTCGAACCCAGAAAGCACAACTACCTTCCAGTAGCTGGCATAACTAGTATGCTTTAACCCACTACGCCATCAGACCTTACAAAAGAAGTAGATAGTTCGAGATATATATATCTCAAACATCTCTACCTCCCGAAGGCACCAGATGAGTGAGGGGTCAGTCTGCAATTTTCGTCAAGCCACTGTCAATGTGAGAGAACTCGTGTCCAGCTTATAAGCCTATACTTGCATAAACCACAAGTGAAGATAAACAATCTTTGGACAACACCCACCAGTGGGACTCGAACCCAGAAAGCACAACTACCTTCCAGTAGCTGGCATAACTAGTATGCTTTAACCCACTACGCCATCAGACCTTACAAAAGAAGTAGATAGTTCGAGATATATATATCTCAAACATCTCTACCTCCCGAAGGCACCAGATGAGTGAGGGGTCAGTCTGCAATTTTCGTCAAGCCACTGTCAATGTGAGAGAACTCGTGTCCAGCTTATAAGCCTATACTTGCATAAACCACAAGTGAAGATAAACAATCTTTGTAGTTGTAGTTGTAGGAAGGTAGTTGTGCTTTCTGGGTTCGAGTCCCACTGGTGGGTGTTGTCCAAAGATTGTTTATCTTCACTTGTGGTTTATGCAAGTATAGGCTTATAAGCTGGACACGAGTTCTCTCACATTGACAGTGGCTTGACGAAAATTGCAGACTGACCCCTCACTCATCTGGTGCCTTCGGGAGGTAGAGATGTTTGAGATATATATATCTCGAACTATCTACTTCTTTTGTAAGGTCTGATGGCGTAGTGGGTTAAAGCATACTAGTTATGCCAGCTACTGGAAGGTAGTTGTGCTTTCTGGGTTCGAGTCCCACTGGTGGGTGTTGTCCAAAGATTGTTTATCTTCACTTGTGGTTTATGCAAGTATAGGCTTATAAGCTGGACACGAGTTCTCTCACATTGACAGTGGCTTGACGAAAATTGCAGACTGACCCCTCACTCATCTGGTGCCTTCGGGAGGTAGAGATGTTTGAGATATATATATCTCGAACTATCTACTTCTTTTGTAAGGTCTGATGGCGTAGTGGGTTAAAGCATACTAGTTATGCCAGCTACTGGAAGGTAGTTGTGCTTTCTGGGTTCGAGTCCCACTGGTGGGTGTTGTCCAAAGATTGTTTATCTTCACTTGTGGTTTATGCAAGTATAGGCTTATAAGCTGGACACGAGTTCTCTCACATTGACAGTGGCTTGACGAAAATTGCAGACTGACCCCTCACTCATCTGGTGCCTTCGGGAGGTAGAGATGTTTGAGATATATATATCTCGAACTATCTACTTCTTTTGTAAGGTCTGATGGCGTAGTGGGTTAAAGCATACTAGTTATGCCAGCTACTGGAAGGTAGTTGTGCTTTCTGGGTTCGAGTCCCACTGGTGGGTGTTGTCCAAAGATTGTTTATCTTCACTTGTGGTTTATGCAAGTATAGGCTTATAAGCTGGACACGAGTTCTCTCACATTGACAGTGGCTTGACGAAAATTGCAGACTGACCCCTCACTCATCTGGTGCCTTCGGGAGGTAGAGATGTTTGAGATATATATATCTCGAACTATCTACTTCTTTTGTAAGGTCTGATGGCGTAGTGGGTTAAAGCATACTAGTTATGCCAGCTACTGGAAGGTAGTTGTGCTTTCTGGGTTCGAGTCCCACTGGTGGGTGTTGTCCAAAGATTGTTTATCTTCACTTGTGGTTTATGCAAGTATAGGCTTATAAGCTGGACACGAGTTCTCTCACATTGACAGTGGCTTGACGAAAATTGCAGACTGACCCCTCACTCATCTGGTGCCTTCGGGAGGTAGAGATGTTTGAGATATATATATCTCGAACTATCTACTTCTTTTGTAAGGTCTGATGGCGTAGTGGGTTAAAGCATACTAGTTATGCCAGCTACTGGAAGGTAGTTGTGCTTTCTGGGTTCGAGTCCCACTGGTGGGTGTTGTCCAAAGATTGTTTATCTTCACTTGTGGTTTATGCAAGTATAGGCTTATAAGCTGGACACGAGTTCTCTCACATTGACAGTGGCTTGACGAAAATTGCAGACTGACCCCTCACTCATCTGGTGCCTTCGGGAGGTAGAGATGTTTGAGATATATATATCTCGAACTATCTACTTCTTTTGTAAGGTCTGATGGCGTAGTGGGTTAAAGCATACTAGTTATGCCAGCTACTGGAAGGTAGTTGTGCTTTCTGGGTTCGAGTCCCACTGGTGGGTGTTGTCCAAAGATTGTTTATCTTCACTTGTGGTTTATGCAAGTATAGGCTTATAAGCTGGACACGAGTTCTCTCACATTGACAGTGGCTTGACGAAAATTGCAGACTGACCCCTCACTCATCTGGTGCCTTCGGGAGGTAGAGATGTTTGAGATATATATATCTCGAACTATCTACTTCTTTTGTAAGGTCTGATGGCGTAGTGGGTTAAAGCATACTAGTTATGCCAGCTACTGGAAGGTAGTTGTGCTTTCTGGGTTCGAGTCCCACTGGTGGGTGTTGTCCAAAGATTGTTTATCTTCACTTGTGGTTTATGCAAGTATAGGCTTATAAGCTGGACACGAGTTCTCTCACATTGACAGTGGCTTGACGAAAATTGCAGACTGACCCCTCACTCATCTGGTGCCTTCGGGAGGTAGAGATGTTTGAGATATATATATCTCGAACTATCTACTTCTTTTGTAAGGTCTGATGGCGTAGTGGGTTAAAGCATACTAGTTATGCCAGCTACTGGAAGGTAGTTGTGCTTTCTGGGTTCGAGTCCCACTGGTGGGTGTTGTCCAAAGATTGTTTATCTTCACTTGTGGTTTATGCAAGTATAGGCTTATAAGCTGGACACGAGTTCTCTCACATTGACAGTGGCTTGACGAAAATTGCAGACTGACCCCTCACTCATCTGGTGCCTTCGGGAGGTAGAGATGTTTGAGATATATATATCTCGAACTATCTACTTCTTTTGTAAGGTCTGATGGCGTAGTGGGTTAAAGCATACTAGTTATGCCAGCTACTGGAAGGTAGTTGTGCTTTCTGGGTTCGAGTCCCACTGGTGGGTGTTGTCCAAAGATTGTTTATCTTCACTTGTGGTTTATGCAAGTATAGGCTTATAAGCTGGACACGAGTTCTCTCACATTGACAGTGGCTTGACGAAAATTGCAGACTGACCCCTCACTCATCTGGTGCCTTCGGGAGGTAGAGATGTTTGAGATATATATATCTCGAACTATCTACTTCTTTTGTAAGGTCTGATGGCGTAGTGGGTTAAAGCATACTAGTTATGCCAGCTACTGGAAGGTAGTTGTGCTTTCTGGGTTCGAGTCCCACTGGTGGGTGTTGTCCAAAGATTGTTTATCTTCACTTGTGGTTTATGCAAGTATAGGCTTATAAGCTGGACACGAGTTCTCTCACATTGACAGTGGCTTGACGAAAATTGCAGACTGACCCCTCACTCATCTGGTGCCTTCGGGAGGTAGAGATGTTTGAGATATATATATCTCGAACTATCTACTTCTTTTGTAAGGTCTGATGGCGTAGTGGGTTAAAGCATACTAGTTATGCCAGCTACTGGAAGGTAGTTGTGCTTTCTGGGTTCGAGTCCCACTGGTGGGTGTTGTCCAAAGATTGTTTATCTTCACTTGTGGTTTATGCAAGTATAGGCTTATAAGCTGGACACGAGTTCTCTCACATTGACAGTGGCTTGACGAAAATTGCAGACTGACCCCTCACTCATCTGGTGCCTTCGGGAGGTAGAGATGTTTGAGATATATATATCTCGAACTATCTACTTCTTTTGTAAGGTCTGATGGCGTAGTGGGTTAAAGCATACTAGTTATGCCAGCTACTGGAAGGTAGTTGTGCTTTCTGGGTTCGAGTCCCACTGGTGGGTGTTGTCCAAAGATTGTTTATCTTCACTTGTGGTTTATGCAAGTATAGGCTTATAAGCTGGACACGAGTTCTCTCACATTGACAGTGGCTTGACGAAAATTGCAGACTGACCCCTCACTCATCTGGTGCCTTCGGGAGGTAGAGATGTTTGAGATATATATATCTCGAACTATCTACTTCTTTTGTAAGGTCTGATGGCGTAGTGGGTTAAAGCATACTAGTTATGCCAGCTACTGGAAGGTAGTTGTGCTTTCTGGGTTCGAGTCCCACTGGTGGGTGTTGTCCAAAGATTGTTTATCTTCACTTGTGGTTTATGCAAGTATAGGCTTATAAGCTGGACACGAGTTCTCTCACATTGACAGTGGCTTGACGAAAATTGCAGACTGACCCCTCACTCATCTGGTGCCTTCGGGAGGTAGAGATGTTTGAGATATATATATCTCGAACTATCTACTTCTTTTGTAAGGTCTGATGGCGTAGTGGGTTAAAGCATACTAGTTATGCCAGCTACTGGAAGGTAGTTGTGCTTTCTGGGTTCGAGTCCCACTGGTGGGTGTTGTCCAAAGATTGTTTATCTTCACTTGTGGTTTATGCAAGTATAGGCTTATAAGCTGGACACGAGTTCTCTCACATTGACAGTGGCTTGACGAAAATTGCAGACTGACCCCTCACTCATCTGGTGCCTTCGGGAGGTAGAGATGTTTGAGATATATATATCTCGAACTATCTACTTCTTTTGTAAGGTCTGATGGCGTAGTGGGTTAAAGCATACTAGTTATGCCAGCTACTGGAAGGTAGTTGTGCTTTCTGGGTTCGAGTCCCACTGGTGGGTGTTGTCCAAAGATTGTTTATCTTCACTTGTGGTTTATGCAAGTATAGGCTTATAAGCTGGACACGAGTTCTCTCACATTGACAGTGGCTTGACGAAAATTGCAGACTGACCCCTCACTCATCTGGTGCCTTCGGGAGGTAGAGATGTTTGAGATATATATATCTCGAACTATCTACTTCTTTTGTAAGGTCTGATGGCGTAGTGGGTTAAAGCATACTAGTTATGCCAGCTACTGGAAGGTAGTTGTGCTTTCTGGGTTCGAGTCCCACTGGTGGGTGTTGTCCAAAGATTGTTTATCTTCACTTGTGGTTTATGCAAGTATAGGCTTATAAGCTGGACACGAGTTCTCTCACATTGACAGTGGCTTGACGAAAATTGCAGACTGACCCCTCACTCATCTGGTGCCTTCGGGAGGTAGAGATGTTTGAGATATATATATCTCGAACTATCTACTTCTTTTGTAAGGTCTGATGGCGTAGTGGGTTAAAGCATACTAGTTATGCCAGCTACTGGAAGGTAGTTGTGCTTTCTGGGTTCGAGTCCCACTGGTGGGTGTTGTCCAAAGATTGTTTATCTTCACTTGTGGTTTATGCAAGTATAGGCTTATAAGCTGGACACGAGTTCTCTCACATTGACAGTGGCTTGACGAAAATTGCAGACTGACCCCTCACTCATCTGGTGCCTTCGGGAGGTAGAGATGTTTGAGATATATATATCTCGAACTATCTACTTCTTTTGTAAGGTCTGATGGCGTAGTGGGTTAAAGCATACTAGTTATGCCAGCTACTGGAAGGTAGTTGTGCTTTCTGGGTTCGAGTCCCACTGGTGGGTGTTGTCCAAAGATTGTTTATCTTCACTTGTGGTTTATGCAAGTATAGGCTTATAAGCTGGACACGAGTTCTCTCACATTGACAGTGGCTTGACGAAAATTGCAGACTGACCCCTCACTCATCTGGTGCCTTCGGGAGGTAGAGATGTTTGAGATATATATATCTCGAACTATCTACTTCTTTTGTAAGGTCTGATGGCGTAGTGGGTTAAAGCATACTAGTTATGCCAGCTACTGGAAGGTAGTTGTGCTTTCTGGGTTCGAGTCCCACTGGTGGGTGTTGTCCAAAGATTGTTTATCTTCACTTGTGGTTTATGCAAGTATAGGCTTATAAGCTGGACACGAGTTCTCTCACATTGACAGTGGCTTGACGAAAATTGCAGACTGACCCCTCACTCATCTGGTGCCTTCGGGAGGTAGAGATGTTTGAGATATATATATCTCGAACTATCTACTTCTTTTGTAAGGTCTGATGGCGTAGTGGGTTAAAGCATACTAGTTATGCCAGCTACTGGAAGGTAGTTGTGCTTTCTGGGTTCGAGTCCCACTGGTGGGTGTTGTCCAAAGATTGTTTATCTTCACTTGTGGTTTATGCAAGTATAGGCTTATAAGCTGGACACGAGTTCTCTCACATTGACAGTGGCTTGACGAAAATTGCAGACTGACCCCTCACTCATCTGGTGCCTTCGGGAGGTAGAGATGTTTGAGATATATATATCTCGAACTATCTACTTCTTTTGTAAGGTCTGATGGCGTAGTGGGTTAAAGCATACTAGTTATGCCAGCTACTGGAAGGTAGTTGTGCTTTCTGGGTTCGAGTCCCACTGGTGGGTGTTGTCCAAAGATTGTTTATCTTCACTTGTGGTTTATGCAAGTATAGGCTTATAAGCTGGACACGAGTTCTCTCACATTGACAGTGGCTTGACGAAAATTGCAGACTGACCCCTCACTCATCTGGTGCCTTCGGGAGGTAGAGATGTTTGAGATATATATATCTCGAACTATCTACTTCTTTTGTAAGGTCTGATGGCGTAGTGGGTTAAAGCATACTAGTTATGCCAGCTACTGGAAGGTAGTTGTGCTTTCTGGGTTCGAGTCCCACTGGTGGGTGTTGTCCAAAGATTGTTTATCTTCACTTGTGGTTTATGCAAGTATAGGCTTATAAGCTGGACACGAGTTCTCTCACATTGACAGTGGCTTGACGAAAATTGCAGACTGACCCCTCACTCATCTGGTGCCTTCGGGAGGTAGAGATGTTTGAGATATATATATCTCGAACTATCTACTTCTTTTGTAAGGTCTGATGGCGTAGTGGGTTAAAGCATACTAGTTATGCCAGCTACTGGAAGGTAGTTGTGCTTTCTGGGTTCGAGTCCCACTGGTGGGTGTTGTCCAAAGATTGTTTATCTTCACTTGTGGTTTATGCAAGTATAGGCTTATAAGCTGGACACGAGTTCTCTCACATTGACAGTGGCTTGACGAAAATTGCAGACTGACCCCTCACTCATCTGGTGCCTTCGGGAGGTAGAGATGTTTGAGATATATATATCTCGAACTATCTACTTCTTTTGTAAGGTCTGATGGCGTAGTGGGTTAAAGCATACTAGTTATGCCAGCTACTGGAAGGTAGTTGTGCTTTCTGGGTTCGAGTCCCACTGGTGGGTGTTGTCCAAAGATTGTTTATATATATATATATATATGCATATATATATATATATATATATATATATATATATATATATATATATATATATATATATATATATATATATATTTCTTGGCGTTCACAGTTTCGATCAACAAATTGATCGAAACTGTGAACACCAAGAAATCCGGACTCCACCTGCCAAAGATTATTGGGGAATATAAACCTGGATACGCTTATGGAAATGTCAAGACACATAAGCCTGGAAACCCACTTCGGCCAATCATAAGCCAGATACCCACACCCACGTACAGACTGGCAAAACGACTCAACGCCTTGCTCACTCCTTTTGTCCCTTGTGCCTTCAGCCTGAATTCTTTAAAGGAAATTGTTGAATAACTGCGGGGAACACGGGCCAAAGGGATAAGGGCCTCGTTGGACGTAGAATCACTGTTTACCAACGTACCTGAGGATGAAACAATCGGGATGATAGCGGACAGAGTGTATCGTGATCTGGCCTGTACTCCTCTTGACATACCAGAAAACATTCTAAGGAAACTACTCCAAGCTTGTACTAAAGAAGCACCCTTCCTGAGCCCGGATGGGCACATGTATAAGCAAGTAGATGGGGTCGCCATGGGTTCTCCCCTAGGTATCCTGTTTGCGAACTTCTACATGGGTACCATCGAGCAAAAAGTCAAAGTCGACATGAACTTGAAACCCGCTATATACTGCAGGTATGTTGACGACATTTTTACACAGGTACCTGATGTCAGACATCTGCAGGAGCTGAAGGAGGCATTTGAGCAGAATTCTGTGTTGCGTTTCACTTACGAGATGGAGAAGGATGGGAAGCTGCCCTTTCTAGATGTAACAGTCATGGAAAGGAGCGGAGGTTTCCACACTGCAGTCTACACTAAGGAAACAAACATAGGAATGTGCCTAAATGCCAACAGTGACAAGAGGAGTGTTGTTAACGCTTATATCGACCACGCTTTCAGCCACAGCACAGGATGGAAGCAAACCGACGAAGAACTCTGTAGGGTAAGGCAGGTCCTAGTCAACAACGGCTTCTCCAATGGTTTCGTTGAAGACATCATAAGAAGGAAAGTGAAACGCCATGCAACCTCTGAAGAGACAACTAACACAATGTCTATACCCCCTATTAGACTATTTTACAAGAACTTCTTTTCCACAGCTCATAAAACAGGGGAAAGGGTCCTGAAAGATATTGTTAATAGAAACGTTATCCCTACAGACAAAAATCAGAAGATACAACTGATGATTTACTATAAAACCAAAAAAACGGCCAACCTACTCATGAGAAACTCTCCAGACACAAAGCAGAACGCTTTAAAAGAGACCAACGTCGTCAATGCCTTCAAATGCCCTCTTGGGGACTGTAAGCCTCAAAAAACTCAGTATATAGGCAAGACAACAACATCTCTTTCCAGGCGATTAACGATACATAAGCAACAGGGTTTCATTAAGGAACATATAATCTCTTCCCACCACCAAACCATCACCAGAGAAATCTTAGCAAACAACACAGAAATCATCGATAGATTCAGCGATAGCAGGCGGCTTGACATCTGCGAGGCACTACACATCAAGAAGTCAACACCAGCAATCAACAGCCAATTAATGCACAACTATATTCTACCCACTACAAGACTCCACTCCAATATAGAAGCATCAAGAAAAATGGGCCAATAGGCCCTCTGCAATTACTTCCATTCTTACCTACGATACCCATTGTTTCGTGTTCTATCCTGTGTTGAAAGTTTTGTTCACCTCATCCAAAACTGTTGTAACATATCACCTCACCCAAAATGCGGGTATAAAATGAAAAATGAAAGCTGTTTAAATCATAGCATAAGTAAGAACTCTGTTTAGTGTTTGCAGGTAATAGTTGTGTGTGTGTAAACTAAAAGTCTTTGAAAATGTAATAAGTTATTACGAAACGCGTTCAAGTGTCGCGTCAGACTAGAAATAAAAAATGAATTTTTGAGAATTGATTTTTCAATTACCATCAACAGTGAAAAGAGACATGAGAAAGATCGAGAAAATTCGTGTTAGAATTATTAATCGTACTTTTTTGGTCATATTTAATAATATATATATATATATATATATATATATATATATAACTTTAGAACACTTTCCCACCAGGAGACTTGAACCCTAGCCAGCACAGAAGCCTTCCAGCAACTGGCATAACAGGTACGCCTTAACCCTCTCCACCACCTGCTCAGACCCTTAAAAGAGATGGTAATTTCGGAGTATTTAAATACCACAAAGATCACCACCTCCCAAGAGCACTAGAGCAAGTGAGGGGTCATTTAGACGTTAATTTCATCAAGTCCCTGTAAATATGGGAAGACACAGTGTCTATGCTTAAGGCACAACTCTCCTAAACACGAGAGTCAAGTATACAATGTATACTTGACTCTCGTGTTTAGGAGAATTGTGCCTATATATATATATATATATATATATATATATATATATATATATATATGTCGTACCTAGTAGCCAGAATGCACTTCTCGGCCTACTGTGCAAGGCCCGATTTGCCTAATAAGCCAAGTTTTCGTGAATTAAAATATTTTCTCTAATTTTTTTCTGATGAAATGATAAAGCTACCTATTTCATTATGTATGAGGACAATTTTTTTTTATTGGAGTTAAAATTAACGTTGATATATGACCGAACCTAACCAACCCTACCTAACCTAACCTATCTTTATAGGTTAGGTTAGGTTAGGTAGACGAAAAAGTTAGGTTAGGTTAGGTTAGGTAGGTTAGGTAGTCGAAAAACAATTAATTCATGAAAACTTGGCTTATTAGGCAAATTGGGGCTTGCATAGTAGGTTGAGAAGTGCGTTCTGGCTACTAGGTACGACATATATATATATATATATATATATATATATATATATATATATATATATATATATATATATATATATATATATATATATATATATATATATATATGTCGTACCTAGTAGCTAGAACTCACTTCTCAGCCTACTATTCAAGGCCCGATTTGCCTAATAAGCCAAGTTTTCCTGAATTAATATATTTACTATAATTTTTTTCTTATGAAATAATAAAGCTACCCATTTCATTATGTATGAGGTCAATTTTTTGTTATTGGAGTTAAAATTAACGTAGATATATGACCGAACCTAACCAACCCTACCTAACCTAACCTAACCTATATTTATCTGTAAGGTTAGGTTAGGTAGCCAAAAAAAGCTACGTTAGGTTAGGTTAGGTAGGTTAGGTAGACGAAAAAACATTAATTCATGAAAACTTGGCTTATTAGGCAAATCGGGCCTTGAATAGTAGGCTGAGAAGTGCGTTCTGGCTATTAGGTACGACATATATATATATATATATATATATATATATATATATATATATATATATATATATATATATATATGTCGTACCTAATAGCCAGAACGTACTTATCAGCCTACTATTCAAGGCCCGATTTGCCTAATAAGCCAAGTTTTCATGAATTAATGTTTTTTCGACTACCTAACCTACCTAACCCATACATTAACCTACCAAACCCCCCATACATTACGTCCTCCTATGATGGAGTGATAGACGGCCGACAGGCCTTAATAAATATATATATATATGTCGTACCTAGTAGCCAGAACGCACTTCTCAGCCTACTATGCAAGGCCCAATTTGCCTAATAAGCCAAGTTTTCATGAATTATTTGTTTTACGACTACCTAACCTACCTAACCTAACCTAACCTAACTTTTTCGGCTACCTAACCTAACCTAACCTATAGAGATAGGTTAGGTTAGGTTAGGTAGGGTTGGTTAGGTTCTGTCATATATCTACGTTAATTTTAACTCCAATGAAAAAAAATTGTCCCTATACGTAATGAAATGGGTAGCTTTGTCATTTTATAAGAAAAAAATTAGGGAAAATATATTAATTCAGGAAAACTTGGCCTTTTAGGCAAAGCGGGCCTTGCATAGTAGGCTGAGAAGTGAGTTCTGGCTACTAGGTACGACATATATATATAAATATATATATATATATATATATATATATATATATATATATATATATATATATATATATATATATATGTCGTACCTAGTAGCCAGAACTCACTTCTCAGCCTACTATTCAATGCCCGATTTGCCTAATAAGCCAAGTTTTCCTGAATTAATATATTTACTATAATTTTTTTCTTGTGAAATGATAAAGCAACCCTTTTCTCTATGTATGAGGTCATTTTTTTTTATTGGAGTTAAAATTAACGTAGATATATGACCGAACCTAACCAACCCCACCAAACCTAACCTAACCTATATTTATAGGTAAGGTTAGGTTAGGTAGCCAAAAAAAGCTAGGTTAGGTTAGGTTAGGTAGGTTAGGTAGACGAAAAAACATTAATTCATGAAAACTTGGCTTATTAGGCAAATCGGGCCTTGAATAGTAGGCTGAGAAGTGCGTTCTGGCTATTAGGTACGATATATATATATATATATATATATATATATATATATATATATATATATATATATATATATATATATATATATATATATATATATATATATATATGTATATATATATATATTTCATTGAATATGACCGCATATTCTGTATTTATTATTTTCTGGTTTAGGGCTTCTATCCCTCTAACTATTTTCTTAGCATCAGGGCTTAATTGAAATAGGAGTTCTCCAAAACTCATTTTCGTACTTTTAAGGTGAAGAAAAGAAGTGATTTACTATAGAGTGTATTACACTTATTTGTATAATTTGCACGACGTTTCGAACCTCCATGGTTCATTCTCAAGTGAACAGATCTTACAATACTAGTACAAAGGAAGCCCCTTTCATCAGTCCACAAGGAGACATGTATTTACAAATAGACGGAGTAGCAATGGGCTCCCCCTTAGGAGTTTTATTTGCTAATTTTTATATGGGAACCATCGAAGATAGGGTCTTCAGGAGCAGACAAAAACCAACTGTATACTGCCGTTATGTAGATGACATATTCGTAATAGTAAAAGACTCAGATGAACTAATTGATCTAAAAAGACACCTAGAGAGAGAGTCAGTACTCCGATTTACACATGAAAATAGTGAAAATAACAGTCTGCCATTCTTGGATGTACTAATAACAAAAACAGGAACCTCTTTAAGCACCAACGTATATACCAAGCCCACCAACATAGGATTATGCCTGAACGGTAGAAGTGAGTGCCCCCAAAGATACAAAGCCAGTGTTCTCAATGCTTATATTCGTCGAGCGCTTACCCACTGCTCTGAATGGAGCAACGTGAGTAGAGAGTTTGAAAGAGTAACTCAGGTATTGGTGAACAACGGATATAGCAACGCGGAAATAAACGCTGCTATAAGAAGACACTTGGACCGTTGGTATAATTCAGAACCTAGAACAGAAACCACAACACCCCCAATAAAATTATATTACAAATCAACCATGCACAGTGAACATATAAAAGAGGAAAGAATAATGAAAGAAATAATCCGTAAAGGAGTAAAAAGCACTACTCCTAACCAAAACATAAACCTGATAATATTCTACAAAACCAAGAAGACTTCCGAACTCCTTATCAAAAACAGCCCGAAGCCGACGGAGAACCCTCTACAGCAGTCAAGCGTTGTATACATGTACACTTGCCCCCACGAAGGATGTAACCTTCAATGTAAGTACATAGGTATGACGTCGACCAAGCTGACGAGGCGTTTGACATGCCATCTTCAATCTGGTGCCTCTAGGAATCACATGAGACAAGCCCATGACATTACTCTAACAAGAGAAATGTTGAACAAGAATACTTGCATAATAGACAAAACCCAAGATTCAAGAAGATTACAAATTCTTGAGGCAATTCACATAAGAATAGAGCGACCTACCATGAACACCCAAATCACGGAACTATTTACTCTACCCACCATGAGAGTAAGGACAAGACAAGAACATATCGATGCCAACACAGAAGACAATGTCCAACATAACAGGCCAATTACACTGGATTAATCTTTGTGTTTAGATAGGAGATGCCTCGTATGGGCCAATAAGCCTTCTGCAGCCCCTATGTTTATCCCTTATGTATCCCCCCATGTTTTCACCTTCATTGTATTATCACCTGACCTAATGCGGGTATAAAATCAACTAGTATTGTAAGATCTGTTCACTTGAGAATGAACCATGGAGGTTCGAAACGTCGTGCAAATTATACAAATAAGTGTAATACACTCTATAGTAAATCACTTCTTTTCTTCACCTTAAAAGTACGAAAATGAGTTTTGGAGAACTCCTATTTCAATTAAGCCCTGATGCTAAGAAAATAGTTAGAGGGATAGAAGCCCTAAACCAGAAAATAATAAATACAGAATATGCGGTCATATTCAATGAAACATGTTTGAAAGAAAACCTGCTGCCAGTATACACCAATATATATATATATATATATATATATATATTAGTATATTTTGGTAGCAGTCTTTCCTGTAGACATATATTATTAAATATGACCGAAAAAGTAAGATTAATAATTCTAACACGAATTTTCTCAATCTTTCGTACATTACGCTTCACTGTTGGAGGTAAATAAAAAATCACTTCTCCAAAATTCATTTTTATTTCTAGTCTGACGCGACACGGGCGCGTTTCGTAAAACTTATTACATTTTCAAAGACTTCACAAATACACAACTGATTAGAACTTACGTCTCTCTGATATTATATCTACATTTGAGTGAGGTGGGAAGGGTGATGTGGCATTAACACAAGACAGAACAGGAGGGGATATTAATAGGGTATTAAAAGTATCAACACAAGACAGAACAGAAACAATGGGTATTGAATAGAAGTGTTTATAGAAAGCCTATTGGTCCATATTTCTTGATGCTTCTATATTGGAGCGGAGTCTTGAGGTGGGTAGAATATAGTTGTGCAATAATTGGCTGTTGATTGCTGGTGTTGACTTCTTGATGTGTAGTGCCTCGCAAACGTCAAGCCGCCTGCTATCGCTGTATCTATCGATGATTTCTGTGTTGTTTACTAGGATTTCTCTGGCGATGGTTTGGTTATGGGAAGAGATTATATGTTCCTTAATGGACCCCTGTTGCTTATGCATCGCTAAACGCCTAGAAAGAGATTTTGTTGTCTTGCCTATATACTGGGTTTTTTGGAGCTTACAGTCCCCAAGTGGGCATTTGAAGGCATAGACGACGTTAGTCTCTTTTAAAGCGTTCTGTTTTGTGTCTGGAGAGTTTCTCATGAGTAGGCTGGCCGTTTTTCTGGTTTTATAGTAAATCGTCAGTTGCATCCTCTGATTTTTGTCTGTAGGGATAACGTTTCTATTAACAATATCTTTCAGGACCCTTTCCTCCGTTTTATGAGCTGTGGAAAAGAAGTTCCTGTAAAATAGTCTAATAGGGGGTATAGGTGTTGTGTTAGTTGTCTCTTCAGAGGTTGCATGGCTTTTCACTTTCCTTCTTATGATGTCTTCGATGAAACCATTGGAGAAGCCGTTATTGACTAGGACCTGCCTTACCCTACAGAGTTCTTCGTCGACTTGCTTCCATTCTGAGCTGTGGCTGAGAGCACGGTCGACGTATGCGTTAACAACACTCCTCTTGTACCTGTCGGGGCAGTCGCTGTTGGCATTATATCAAATGTAGATATAATATCAGAGAGACGTAAGTTCTAATCAGTTGTGTATTTGTGAAGTCTTTGAAAATGTAATAAGTTTTACGAAACGCGCCCGTGTCGCGTCAGACTAGAAATAAAAATGAATTTTGGAGAAGTGATTTTTGATTTACCTCCAACAGTGAAGCGTAATGTACGAAAGATTGAGAAAATTCGTGTTAGAATTATTAATCTTACTTTTTCGGTCATATTTAATAATATATATATATATATATATATATATATATATATATATATATATATATATATATATATATATATATATATATATATATATATGTATGTATGTATATATATATATATATATATATATATATATATATATATATATATATATATATATATATATATACATACATTCATACTAGCAGTACCCAGCCACAGCAACCTTCCCTATCCCTTTGTCCTCCCCACCATTCTTCATTCTCCTCGTCCTTACCATCCCAAATTCGCCTCGTCCTTTCCCGCCATTACCCCCTCCCTTGTCCCCTCGTCCTCCCCACCATCTCTCACTTCCGTCCCCTCGTCATCCCCACCATACCCCACTCCCCCGTCCGATGCCTTCGCTGGACACGTTCAAGTGAATTTGTATCCATTCTATAGTACGGCGACCAAAACTGAACTGCATAAAGTAAATGGGGCCCAACCAGAGCAAGATATAGCTGAAGAACAACACCAGGAGTCTTGTTACTAACGCTTCGATTAATAAATCCCAGTGTCCTATTTGCCTTATTACGAACATACTTGCATTGATCCTTTGGTTTTAAATTCTTACTGTTTATAACTCTGAGATCTCTTTCGCAATCCGACTTCGCAATCTCAACACCATCTAGCTCGAATCTTGTAACTTTATCATCATTACCTAGCCTCAAAACTTTAAATTTGTCAGCATTAAACTGCATCTGCCAATCTTTTGACCATTTCAAAACCCTATTTAGATCAACTTGAAGTGACAGTGAGTCTTCTTCCGTGTTAATTTCCCTACCGATTTTTGTATCATCGGCAAATTTGCAAATGTTGCTACTCAAACCTGAATCTAAATCATATATATATATTATAAACAACAGAGGTCCTAGGACAGAGCCTTCAGGCACTCCACTTACAGCATTTTCCCACTCTGACTTAACCCCATTTATATTAACTCTCTGATTCCTTTGGTAGAGCCATGCCCTAATTTAATTTAATATAGCACCCCAATACCATGAGCCTCTATTTTTCAATCAGTCTTTCATGTGGAACTGTATCAAAAGCTTTGCTAAAGTCAAGGTACACAACATCACAATCCTTACCACTATCAACTGCCTCAACTATGCTGGAATAAAAAGGTAGCAAATTTGTTAATTAAACATGAACGGCAATATATAAAACCATGTTGCGACTCTTTTATTAATTTATGTTTTTCAAGATGAAGACGAATTGTATATGCAGTTGTCGATTCAAGTAACTTTCCCACAATAGATGTTAGGCTAATTGGCCGATAGTTTGACGCAAGTGATCTATATCCTTTCTTAAAAATTGGTACCACATTAGCAACCTTCCATGACTCTGGCACCTTGCCTGACTCTACTGATTTATTAAATATGGTAGATAGTGGCTCTCAAAGCTCTTCTTTGCATTCTTTAAGTACCCTGGGAAATACTTCATCCCCCCCTGGGGGTTTGTTTGGTTTTAGGTTTACTAATTGTTTAATTAATCCTCCATGGTAACTGTTAAACTAGTCAACCTGTCCTCGTCCCCACCCACATAGACTTGTTCAGCTGATGGCATACTGTTAAGTTCCTCTTTAGTATATACAGATATAAAATATATATTAAAAATACTACTCATCTCCTCGTCATTATCCGTTATTTGACCTGTCTCAGTTTATAATGGACCTATACTTTCCCTAGTCTTTGTTCGATATAACTGAAAAAAACATTTAGGATTTGTTTTTAGAACATTATTATTAGAACATTATTCTCCTTGTTATTAGAATAAACTTTAGGATTTGTCTTTGCATGCCCTGCTATACAAACTTCATAGTTTCGTTTTGCTTTCCTTATCTCTTTTTTAACATTTCTAACCAATTGTACGAATTTCTGTTCTAAACTGACTTCCCCATTCTTAATCAATTTGTACCACGCTCTCTTTTTACCTATAAGGTTCTTCAGATCCTTTGTTATCCATTTTGGGTCATTAGTATTCGATCTATTAAATTTGTATACTACGTTCCTGTGCTTTGCTTAGAATATTTTTAAACAAGTTATATTTTGTATCCACATCGAAATCCCCTTTTACGTCACCTATCGCTGGGTTCACGTCTGAATGCAAGACCTGCCCACACCCCATGCCCAAGACTTTCCAATCTATTTGATCCAAAACATTTTCTGGTGAAATTTATGAAACCTCATAACTTGGTGAACGTTGGGGGTCCCTTAATTGTTTCAAAAGTGGGTTGGACATGTATATGAGTGGATTTATTATTTTTTTTTTTTTTTGCAGGGATATTCCTGCGCAGGCCCTAAACCTCTGGCTGGCCCACTAAGTGCTGCTTGTTTCTATTTTACTTGGGCCTCGTATGAGTATTTATGCCTCGTATGGTCGCTTCAGTAAGATTTTGCCATATGTGTTTAACAACTTCTTCTGCTCTGTTGAATCAAAGTTGAAATCTTAATGGGTTTGTAACTGTACACTGTATTAGATAATGTTCCAGTGGTCTGTCGGGCATTTCTCCACAGTGTTGACATTTCCTCTCATCTTCCAGAACTGGGTGATTATAAATAGGAGCTGCCTCGTATGGGCCAATAAGCATTCTACAGTTAGCTTTATTCCTATGTTCTTATGTTAAAAAAATTGGGGCTTTAAAATTCAAGAATCCTGTTGTTATGGTGAGTGAGGATGTTGAATCCTCATTACAATTGTTCCATTTATAGAAACTTCTCAATTAATTATTAGTTATTTATCTCAAGAAGATTCGAGTAATGTCTGTTTAACGAAAAAATGTTCCTCATGTATTCATTCTTCACTTGCAGATGTTCTAGAACCGTAATGAAGCGTTGTAGAAAATAAATGCTTCGATAATTACTAGTTTCTTTAGAGTGAATTTTGGTAACTTGATTGATCATTTTAATACTAATACTAAGAAAATAGTTAGAGTATTAGAAGCTTACACTATAAGATCGACAACGCCAGCAATGCGGTCATATTTAACCAATTATAAAAATATATTTTCATAAAGTATTTTTACAAGAAAAAGCTGAGAGAACTCACACTGAAGAAGAGTGAACAGCACCATTAGTGTGGTGGACCAGATCCCCATGGTGACTGCAACTCTCCACCTGACAACATGCGTATATGCATTATTTTAACTGTAAAATTTCAATTAATAATATCTAAATGTGTTTTAAATTTAAAAATAACAATGGATTGATTAGAAGAAGTATATAAGTTCCCATTCCCAGTTTACCTTAACACAAACAATACAATTTCATTAGATAGTTATATAAATCAGAAAATAAACTTAAATGATATATAAATATAAACACGCATTTATTTATAGCTCACAAAGCTCGATAGCAGTGCAACACACACTCTGCTGCCAGTGCACATTATTGCTAAGTTTAAAGCATTCGGATCAGGATTATCTAATCATGCCACGCTAAAGATACATGAACACTAATGAGGAAATTAGTAATGCAAGGATAGATACATAAACATTAACAAGCTTTCTAACTTGGACAGAAATAGAGAAGTGAAAAAATACTTCCGCGTTCACGCAGACGAATGTATACAAAATACTGAAAAATTCCGGGATAAATTATTGAAAGGATATATCAGAATTTGTACTGGAAAAACAGGGAAAATACTGGCTCTAATCTGGTCACTTTAAAACCCTCAGGTCAGCAGACGTCACAGCAGGCAACATAGATTAGCTCCAGAGAAAAGTAGAAAAGAAAAGACATACAACAGCATTCAACAATAGTACATAACAGATGCGATCGTCAGGAGATGCCGACTGTGGTATTTATATAGCATATCTAATGCTACATGAGCAGCAGTTTATATAGCAAGATGTTCAGTGTGTACACAGGTTTGGGGCTGGTGCACTGACATGAGGAGGTAGTGATGAGGACGTCATGATAATGCAAGTGTTGGTTCCTTCAATATGACTCCTTATTCAAATAGATTGGAGAAAATCTTAGAATATAATAGAGTGAACTTAGGAAGGCCTATTAACCCATCAGAGGCAATGTGTATATATTCTTTATCAAACTTGGTCAGATATATGTCTAACCTTTGTGTGAAACACTTCAACGATTTTACAACTATTCTTTTCACAGTAATCTGTTCCAAAGGTAAAAAGTCCTATATCAACAATAGTATTTATCCAATTTCTAAATGAAAACTTATACAGTCGTAATAATAATAACATCTTAGCAATATTGAATTTTTTTAATACATTATATATATCATCCTCATCGTTATACTGGTCCATCCAGTTGTATCCATCTTCAAAAGAAACGTTTATATTTTTTGTATTTAACTTTGTCATTTCTCTCTGTGCTTGATTAAATGAATTTATGTCGATGTTACAGTACAGAGGCTGAAACTAAAATGCATAATCTAAATTGGCTTTAATCAGTTCAAGAAAAATGTAAAGAATATTAGCTGCAATAGGGTGTATTCCTGTAAATGTCACATTGCTGACGAAACGTTGAACAATAAAAATGGGAAGATTAAGTGATATTGTGTTTCTCTCTTCACTCTCCAGAGGGTAGAAGATATGCATAAAATGGAAAATATCCAAAAGAAAAGTAGTAACAGTTACAATGCTGTATATATATATATATATATATATATATATATATATATATATATATATATATATATATATATATATATATATATATATATATGTCGTACCTAGTAGCCAGAACATGCATCTCGGAATACTATGCAAGGCTCGATTTGCCTAATAGGCCGAGAGATTTTCTTTATTTTCAATAAAATGTTTTCAATAAACCTATTTGTATTATTATTATTATATTATATTAAGAACATAAATCATTGACTTAATTGTGTTGGTTAGGTTCGGACTAAGACTTTAGTCTTAGTCTTAGTCGACATGAACTTGAAACCGGCCATATACTGCAGGTATGTTGACGATATTTTTACACAGGTACCTGATGTCAGACATCTGCAGGAGTTCAAGGAGGCATTTGAGCAGAGTTCCGTGCTGCGTTTCACTTACGAGATGGAAAAGGATGGGAAGCTGCCCTTTCTAGATGTAACAGTCATGGAAAAGAGCGGAGGTTTCCACACTGCAGTCTACACTAAGGAAACGAACATAGGAATGTGCCTAAATGCCAACAGCGACTGCCCAGACAGGTACAAGAGGAGTGTTGTTAACGCATATGTCGACCGTGCTCTCAGCCACAGCTCAGAATGGAAGCAAGTCGACGAAGAACTCTGTAGGGTAAGGTCCTAGTCAACAACGGCTTCTCCAATGGTTTCGTCGAAGACATCATAAGAAGGAAAGTGAAACGCCATGCAACCTCTGAAGAGACAACTAACACAACACCTACACCCCCTATTAGACTTTTTTACAGGAACTTCTTTTCCACAGCTCATAAAACGGAGGAAAAGGTCCTGAAAGATATTGTTAATAGAAACGTTATCCCTACAGACAGAAATCAGAGGATACAACTGACGATTTACTATAAAACCAGAAAAACGGCCAGCCTACTCATGAGAAACTCTTCAGACACAAAGCAGAACGCTTTAAAAGAGACCAACGTCGTCTATGCCTTCAAATGCCCACTTGGGGACTGTAAGCTCCAAAAACCCAGTATATAGGCAAGACAACAACATCTCTTTCTAGGCGTTTAACGATGCATAAGCAACAGGGCTCCATTAAGGAACATATAATCTCTTCCCACAACCAAACCATCGCCAGAGAAATCCTAGTAAACAACACAGAAATCATCGATAGATACAGCGATAGCAGACGGCTTGACGTTTGCGAGGCACTGCACATTAAGAAGTCAACACCAGCAATCAACAGCCAATTAATGCACAACTATATTCTACCCACCTCAAGACTCCGCTCCAATATAGAAGCATCAAGAAATATGGACCAATAGGCTTTCTACAATCACTTCTATTTCAATACCCATTGTTTCGTGTTCTGTCTTGTGTTGATGAAATTAATACCCTATTAAATACCACCTCACCCCATCCACCTCACTCAAATGTAGATTTAAACAAATCGGAGATATGTAAGTTCTATTCAGTTGTGTATGTGTAAAGTCTTTGAAAATGTAATAAGTTTTACGAAACGCGCTCAAGTGTCGCGTCAGACTAGAAATAAAAATGAATTTTGTAGAATTGATTTTTGAATTACCTCCAACAGTGAAATGAAATGTACGAAAGATTGAGAAAATTCGTGTTAGAATTATTAATCTTACTTTTTCGGTCATATTTAATAATACATATATATATATATATATATATATATATATATATATATATATATATATATATATATATATATATATATATATATATATATATATATATATATGTATATATATATATGTACATATTGTAACGGTGTTCCCCCCCCCCCTTATATTTCTCCCACGCCAGCCGTAAGAGAGTCATATCTACTTTACCCGAACGTTCTCTGCCTTCCAGAGAACAATAAAACATATGTGGGAGCATGAGGTGTTCTCGCATAGGAGAGAAATTAACTAAAGAAGAGTGTTTTGGCCAGTGGCTTAGGCCCTTTTGGACGCCAAGATGGCGCCGACTCCTACGTTTTCGCGCCAAAATGTTATGACGTCAGTGGCACTAGATTTGCCAAGAATGGTGACGTGGTGCAGGGAGCCAATGAGAAACGCCCCTGGGAAGTGTGACGTCATGAGTGGAGGTATTTCCGGGCCGTGCGCCCCTTGGCGCCAGGAGTTAGATACGACACTTCATCAAGGGCGGACGTGTGATAGGGGGGTCCTGTCAGTCTGACAATATTCACCCCTCTTCGGTGAATATACGCATCACCGGTGGTCTGCGAGCATCCTGTGAGGTCTTCCTGAACTCCGTGAGGCGGACAGAAGAAGGAATTGACGGGAAACAAGCGACAAGTGCTCCAGTGACAGGTGTTTAGCAAGAGTGAAGCCTGGGCAGTGACGTCAGGGACGACTGTACAGTTTCACCAGTCGGGTGATGACGTAGCGGCTGGGCCAGTTCACCGTGAGGAAGGAGAAGAACAAACTAGCTGGGAATACGAACGACTGCAGCCGGGAGTAAGGACTGCAAACGTAGTTGTGAGGAGGAGGCGACGGCCAGGAGACCGACTCCAACCCTTCAAGAGGTTGTGGAGGAGCACGGAGCCTGCAGGGAGAAGCAGTATGGAGAAAACGCGCTTTTGGGTGTTGGTTGAGGTCCTGGGAAGAGCATCAGTGTGTGTGGGGGTGTTCCCTACAGCAAGTGGTGAGCCGGGACCAGGAGCTTCAATTCAACCCTCAACAGAGGACGAGTCGACATCATTTATGGTGGAAGTAGGTAATTCAGTTTTCCCTCCCATTCCCCTTTAGTTAGCAATTCGCCAGAGTATCTTCTATGTCGTGAGCAGGGCTCACCAATGTCTATGTTTCCAGTGTGATATGGTGTGTGATTGCACCTGTGGTTTGATGAAAAGATTACTGTGACGAGGACATTTATATTTACATGTCATTTATATTATAAGTTCGTGCCAGAGGTTATATATATAAATATACAATTTAATAGTGTAAGGCTGTGTGCCTAGAGTTACCTTGTTATTATAAATATTGATAAAGTGAACTATATATACTGAAGTTATTAAATAATATATTCATATGTCTAGTGGTTAACTGTGATTATGCCAGTGTTGTGATGTACTGTGAATACGAGGGAATAATAGGCGCCTCACGCCAATAGTGTGAGTATAGTGAGAACGTGAACAGTGTGAGGAACAGTGAGGAGTGTGAGTGGGCGTGGCATCTCGTGAGTTGCCAAGCGTTCGATAACACCGCACGTGGAGCGTGGGAACGCACGTCAACTGGGAGTGTTGCCATTCCCGGAGTGTTCCAGAATTGTGAAGAGGCGGAGAGTAGGCTGCTCATTTATTCCTTTGCCATGTTGTTGATGCAGAGTTATGATTCTTTGATCTTTTAAGTATACTACAAAACCACCGCCGTGTTTGTGTCAACCCTCCATTATCTTGTTGCTGTTGAGACTATCTTAGAGTGAGTGATTTAAACATATACTTACCTGTTACCAAATTGATTAGTATTCCCTGGGGCCACTACTATATTACTACTAGTCCACTGAAGTGTTACTGGACATGGTAAACACCAGCTGGCGACCTATAGTGAGCGGTAGAGCCCTCTGTCGGGGCGGGCACATGATCAAGTGAAGTGATCGTGTTCTCAGTGGTCTTTAGGCTACGAGGCCAGCCGGAGACAGACTGAGAAACTCTCCTGGTGAACAGTGGCACCGTGAGGATTGAGTGCAGACCCGTGGGGGCTACAGTAAATAACGTTTATCACTACTAATACTTGGTGGTGACTGGCTAGAGAGAGAGACACCCCGACATTGGCGACCTCGCCAGGATTACGATTACGATTGTGGTCCTTGATAGTGGCCAAAGGTATTGGGTACAGGTAACAGGTATTCACTCATAGCACAAGTATGGAGGACGAGAAGGTAGCAAGGTTTATTGACACCAGGAATGAACAGGTGCTGGAGGATTGCACCAAGGCGCAGCTGCAGTTAATAGCTGACCACTTTGGAATCCAGTTGAGATCCTCCAAAGTGGGAGAAAGGAGGCTTGAGATTGTGGCACAGCTCAAGGCCCGAGATGAGGCTTCAAGGGAGGAACGGCCACAGACACCTGCCAGTGCAAGGGAGAATTTAAGCATTGGTGGAAGCAGTAGGGGATCCAGCGGCAGCCGGCGCAGCGTCAAGCTGGAGATGATGAAGCTGCAGCTGGAGGCACAGCTGCGCAGGGAAGAGCGTGAGCACGAAGCACAGCTGGCCTGTCCTCTTAAAAAGAACGTCGCTTTTGGCCGTTTGCCCGTATGGCCGAATTTGGACGTAATTTGAAAATGAAAAAAAATTGAAAATAAATTTGGGATTTTTTTTCAACAACAGTACGTAAAGGGTCCTCTGATAGGTTAGGTGGGCAGGAAATTCTCATAAAGTTTCAAAACGGTATGCAAAACGTTAATTTAAAGTGTCCTCTCCTAACCTCTGCGCGTACGCCGGACGACTCAAACAGAAAACGGAACAGAACGTCACTTTTGTGAGTCGATTTCATTTCAAATTACGTCCAAATTTAGCCATATCGCGCATACGAGCCAAAAGTGACGTTATTTTTAAGAGGACGGGTTGCAGCTGAAGCATGAAGAACGAGAAGCACAGCTAAGACGGGAGGAGTGCGAGCTGGAAGCCAAGCTGAAGCGGCAAGAGATTGAAGCCAACAGAGAGGTTGAGCTGAAGAGGGCTGAACTGGGGCTAGCCCCACCCGCACCCCCCACAGCAGGAGGACCGCCGGGTACGAGAGCGCGATTTACTGGTCTTTGTGCTTAATGAAGCTGAGGGCTTTTTTGACCATTTCGAGAGGGTAGCTACCTTGAAGAAGTGGCCAAGAGCAGAGTGGGCGGAGCTGGTCCAGGGTAGGCTCACAGGTGAAGCTCGCGAGGCTTACAACATGCTTGGCCTCAAGGAATGCACCAATTATGATGCCGTGAAGAGAGCAGTGCTTCACTCGTTTAAGCTGACTCCAGAGTGTTACAGGAAAAGGTTCCGAGAATGTACCCCTTCACCAGGTAAATCTTAGGCAGAGACGGCGAGGGACATGGAAAGAAGATTTCTTAAGTGGTTGAAAGCTAAAGGAGCTAAGTCAGATGAGGACATCAAACAGCTAATGGTCATGGAAAAATTTATGTCCATGCTCTCTCCAGAGATCAGGATTAGAGTCAAGGAGGCGGACATAAAAGACCTGATGGCTGCTGCTAACAGAGCCGACATGTTGGAGGAAGCCTTGCGACCACGCAGAGAGGGACCGCACAGGCCGCCGGTGTACTCTGGCTATGGGAGTGGTTTTAGGAAGACGGACGGATGGAGGACAGGAACGAGTTCTCCCAAGTCCCACCTCTCGAGTGGAGATGGTAGGGGACTGAAAAGTTCTGTGGAACCAGTCAAGAAGCCCCTAGTATTTTTATTCATAAAGTGTATTTATGTAAGTTCTGTATATGTAATCTGAAAAATAGATCTTCATGTGGAAGTGTGAAAGTATATTTTCGTTTATGAGACAATTTGTGAGTGTTTTGTGAAAATTATGTTTGTGAAATTGAGTAATTTTAGTGAAAGCGCATTTTGATTGTACAAGTGTTTAAGCAATTTGCTATATCTGTGTAAAGTATATTTACGTTGTGTAAATGTTATGCTTTGAGTGTACATGCAATATTTGTGTAAATGGCATATTTTTTAGAGCAAATGACGTATTTCGTATGTAAATGACATATTTTGTCTAAAAATGGCATATTTTGGGTGTGAATTATATATTTTGTGTGTAAATGATATACTTTGTGTGTAAATAATATATTTTGTGCATAAATGTCATGTTTGGTGTGTAAATGTTGCATTTTCTGTGTAAATGGAATATTTGTGTGGAAGTGCTTGGTGCGTAAATGCTATATTGACTCTAAATGTGTATGTCTTTCATACTGTGTGTTTTTTATTTTCTATATTTTTAGTGTAAGTACAAGTGTTGCATTTTGTGTGAATGATGTTAAATTAATATATTTTAGTGCACCTTATCACAATCTTAGCTTTTTATTAATAATCAGTAATATATTTATTTCAATGGGAGATAACTCCCTGGTTTATCCATATGAATAGCATGTAGGTTGGGTATTCATTCATGTAATTACAATTTTCGATATATTTGAATATAATAGGGTATTTAATCATATTTTGGACTTGCTTGAATAATATTGTTACCTTGCTGATTGGTATGCATCAATATGAATTAACAGTACACAAATTTAAGATTACTTGGAGTGAATGAGCTGTGAGGTTGCTAAAAATCTTGTTCTTAATACATTTTATGGATTAATATGGTATAAATTTCATCTAATTAATGGAGCAATAGTGGCAAAAACAGGTTATTCTCTATGCAGGTATGGGTTGTGGAATATGTGTAGGTATGTATGTATAAATGTATGTATTTGTGACAGTTGGTTTAGAAACAAGTTAGCTAATTTGCATGGCAAGATTAGGACTTTTGAGGTTTAAAAATGATTAACCAATGAATGTACTGGCTAGGATCCAGCTGAGTTACTAGATGGGTGAATTGCATTGCGACATTTGGGCAGCTGTTTGATGGATGTGAGGACAGTTTACTAACCTATGAACACAGGAACTAATCCGCTGAGCTGCCAGATGTACGGTAACTAGGGAGCCGGCCGGCCGAGCGGACAGCACAGACTTTCTTTCACCCTATGCCCCTGTTACCTAGCAGTAAAATAGGTACCTGGGTGTTAGTCAGCTGTCACGGGCTGCTTCCTGGGGGTGGAGGCCTGGTCGAGGACCGGGCCGCGGGGACACAAAAAAGCCCCGAATTCATCTCAAGATAACCTCAAGATAACTCTTTGTGGATTATGGTATGATATCTATCTACAGCACTTCATAATTGCTGTTATGTATAAAACTAGAATGTAAGATATTTCTTATACACTATTATTGTAAGCTAATATTGGAAGTGGAATCCCTTGATTGTTTCAAAGGTAGGTTGGACATATATATGAATGAGATTGGGTGGATAAATATAGGAGCTGCCTCGAATGGGCTAATAGGCCTTCTGCAGTTACATTCATTCTTATGTTCGTATTACTAATAAATGAATCTATACAATTAAGCCCCTGGTTAGGTTACCGTGTGGTGTTTGGGGGTTTAGCGTCCGCGCGGCCCGGTTGTCGACCAGGTCTCCTGGTTGCTGGATTGGTCGTAAAGGCTGTTGGACGCGGCTGCTCGCAGTTTGACTCATACGCCAGGCTGCGAGGGGACAATAAGCCCCGAAAACACCACAATATAACCTCAAGATAGGTTTGGTTTAGGGACTGCAAATGTTTTAACCTGTGATGAGATTCGGTTAGGTTGGGGATGGTTAGTCTAGCCATTTTTGAATAATAATAATAATAATAATAATAATAATAATAATATTATTATTATTATTATTATTATTATTATTATTACTATTATTATTATTATATTATTATTATTATAATCATGATAATTATTAAACTTTAAATATATTACAAAAATAAGTAAGATGCCAAGGCATCATTGCCTAGCTTGTGACGTCACCCACCACTGAAAAGTCTGGATGCTGTGACATCGTCACACATCTGAGTTAATGAGAGGCAAAATTAATCCCTTACTGGATCCGTTTTGTGACGTCATGAACGGATAAAGCAACGTACCCATTGGTGGAGGCAGACCTCTTTGGGAATGATGTTTCTATTAAGGTTATAAATACATATGAATGAAAGTAACTGCAGAAGACCTATTTTACCCATACGAGGCAGCTCCTGTTTATATCCACCCACTCACATTCATATATATGTACACTGAATGAGTATTTTTATTGGGCATAGATGGGTATATGCTACTGCGGGGTGTGGGGGGGGGGGGTTATGTTTATGAGCGATAATGAGGTGTACACGGGATAGGCAGTGAGGGAGGAACAAATGGAAATGTCTGAGTGATGTTATAGATTTTGTTTTTAAAAATTATATAATAAGACATATTTGCATGTAGTTGGAGACTTCAACAGGGGGTTGATTAGTGTTCCTATGTTTAACATGAGCTGTAAGTAAATAGGAGATCCCGTATGGTTCCCTACAAAGGCCTGCTGCAATTTTATTTCTTAATTCAATATGCGGTCTTGACTAGAAAAAATTATCTTTTCAAAATATGGAAACAATAAGAAAATGGGTTTGAATATGCTATTACTGATAAGGGGCTTATTATGGGAAGATTATGGATGACGTCATTGTAAATTAGGCTCAACGGAAGGCGGCTTTTTAATCCCCTTGACATAGATATCGAAAATGGGAATAAATAAACCATAAAAGAAATTAAATTATACAGGGAAGATGAAGATTGACTGACGTCATTGACCATTAGCGATGTCTGTGCAGGGTCATAGAGGTAACGAAATATAATTGCGATGGGAGGCGGCCTTTTAATCACCCCCCCCCCCCATGGTGCACATATCGGGGGCCAAAGACTGACCGTTGAAATCTACGGAACAAAATCACAACTCATAGATCGGCCTTCGAAATCCACGGAAAAAAATTACGACTCATTGCCCGGAAGTCGACGTCCACTGGAAAAACACGACTCTGCCCGGCATGGGAAAAAAACAAATTTCCCAGTCTAAGAATCATCTTCCACTATTGTAGTTGACCCCATTCCACATCCCTTGAGCTGTAGTTGACCCTTTACCCCAACCCATGAGCTGTAGTTGACCCCATACCCCAACCCATGAGCTGTAGTTGACCCCATACCCCAACCCGTGAGCTGTAGTTGACCCCATACCCCAACCCGTGAGCTGTAGTTGACCCCATACCCCAACCCGTGAGCTCTAGTTGACCCCATACCCCAACCTGTGAGCTGTAGTTGACCCCATACCCCAACCCGTGAGCTGTAGTTGACCCCATACCCCAACCCGTGAGCTGTAGTTGACCCCATACCCCAACCCGTGAGCTGTAGTTGACCCCATACCCCAACCCGTGAGCTGTAGTTGACCCCATACCCCAACCCGTGAGTTGTAGTTAACCCCATACCCCAACCCGTGAGCTGTAGTTGACCCCATACCCCAACCCGTGAGCTGTAGTTGACCCCATACCCCAACCCGTGAGCTGTAGTTGACCCCATACCCCAACCCGTGAGCTGTAGTTGACCCCATACCCCAACCCGTGAGCTGTAGTTGACCCCATACCCCAACCTGTGAGCTGTAGTTGACCACATACCCCAACCCGTGAGCTGTAGTTGACCCCATACCCCAACCCGTGAGCTGTAGTTGACCCCATACCCCAACCCGTGAGTTGTAGTTGACCCCATACCCCAACCCGTGAGCTGTAGTTGACCCCATACCCCAACCCGTGAGCTGTAGTTGACCCCATACCCCAACCCGTGAGCTGTAGTTGACCCCATACCCCAACCCGTGAGCTGTAGTTGACCCCATACCCCAACCCGTGAGCTGTAGTTGACCCCATACCCCAACCTGTGAGCTGTAGTTGACCACATACCCCAACCCGTGAGCTGTAGTTGACCACATACCCCAACCCTTGAGCTGTAGTTGACCCTCTGTCATCCAGTAGGTAGCAGTGGGCCCCAATACCCAGGTCGTGAGCTGTAGTAGACCCAATACCCATACTATGGCGGTACGGAACCCCCATACCCATCCTGTGGGCGTCAGTGGATGCATCCTTTGGGTGGTAATTGACCCTATAGAAAATCATCCTGTGGGTGGTAATAGACCCTATACCAATCTCGTAGGTTGTAGTTGACCTCGTGTCCTTCCCGAGGGAGGAAATGGCCCCCCCAAACCCATGGACCCTCAAACCCATGGACCCCAAACCCATCGTGTGGGCGGTAGTGGACTGCTCTCCCATTCTGTGGGCGGTAGTGTACCCCTTACTCATTCTGTAGATGGTATTGTACCCCATATTCAGCTGGTGGGTGGTAGTAGTCTCCATTCACCTAGTTGTGGTTGCGAGGGTTGAGTTTGGCTCTTTGGTCCCACCTCTCAACGGTCAGTCAACTAACTTACAGATTCCTGAGCCTACTGGGCTCTGTCACATCAACACTTGAAGCTGTGTATGGAGTCAGCCTCCACCACATCACTTCCTAGTGCATTCCATTTATTAACTACTTTGACACCGAAAAGTTCTTTCCATTCCCATTCTCTGAGTGGTAGTGGATCCCATACTCATCCTGTGTGCGGTGAAGGACCCCATACCCATCCTGTTGGCGGTAGTGGATACCATGCCCACCCTATGGGCAGTAGTGGACCTCATACCCACCCTGTGGATGGTAGTTGACCCAATATTCATCCTATGGGTGGTTGTAGGCCACATACCCATCTTAAATGTATAGTGGACCACTTATCCATCCAATTTAGGGTAGTGGACCCCATACCCACCCTGTCGGCAGTGGTGGACCCCATAAATATCCTGCGGGCGGTAGTGGACCATATACCTGTCCACTGAACGTTAAAGGACCCCATACCCATCCTGCGGGTAGCTGTGGATCCCATACCCAACGTGGATAATAGTGGACCCCATACCCATCCAACAGGTGGTAGTGGACCTCATACCAATACTGTGGATGATAGTGAACCCCATGTCCATCCTACCTTGAGGTGGCTACCTTGAGGTGCTTCCGGGGCTTAGTGTCCCCGCGGCCCGGTCGTCGACCAGGCCTCCTGGTTGCTGGACTGATCAACCTATAAGTGATCCTATAAGTGATAGTGGACCCCATTCTCATCTTGGGGGCGGTAGAGGATCCCATACCCATCCAGTGGGGCGGTAGTGGACCCCATAACCACCCTATGGGCAGTAATAGACGCAATACCCAACCTTTGAGCAATAGTGGACCCCATACCCAACATGTGCATGGTAATGGACCCCATACCCATCCTACAGGTGGTAGTGGACCCCATGCTAATCCTTTGGGTGGTACTGGAAACCATGTTCATCCTCTGGTCGATAGTGGACCCCATACAGATTCTGTGGGCAGTACTGAACTGCATGTCCATCCTGTGGGCGGTAGTGTACCCCATATCCATCCAACAGTTGCTAGTGAACCCCATAAACATCCTACAAGTGGTAGTGGACCCCATACCCATCCTGGGGATGGCAGTGGACCCCATAAACATCGAGTGACTATTTGTTGACCCTATATCCATCCTGTGGGTGGTAGTTGAGCCTATACCAATCCTGTGGATGATTGTGCACCCCATACCCATTATGTATGTAGGGCGGTTGTAGGCCACATACCCATCTTACAGGTGGTGGTGGACCCCTTACCCATCCTGTGTATGGTAGTGAACCCCATACCCATCCTGTCGTCAGTAGTGGACCCCATAAACATCCTGGGGGCGGTAGTGGACAATATGCCAGTCCTCTGGTCGGTAGAGAACGCATACCCAGCCAGTGAGTAGTAGTGGACACAAAGCTAATCCAACAGGATGATAGTAGACCCCATTAAACATCGTGTGACCTGTTTTGGATGCTACTTCCATCTTATTTGCAGTAGTTATCCCCAATAGATAGTCCAACGTTATATAAATTTTTGTAGATATTCCTACAATTCATTCTCTATACATTTTCAAAGCGTATACTGTTGTATATAATGTTGTTGTGGTGAAAGTCCCATTGTTATATGTAATTGATATATATATATATATATATATATATATATATATATATATATATATATATATATATATATATATATATATATATATATATATATATATATATATATATATATATATATATATGCGAACAAGCCTGAATGGTCCCCAGGACAATATGCAACTGAAAACTCACACCCCAGAAGTGACTCGAACCCATACTCCCAGAAGCAACGCAACTGGTATGTACAAGACGCCTTAATCCACTTGACCATCACGACCGGACAAAATGAGGTGATAGCCGAGGCTATTTGAACCACCCCACCGCCGGCACTCAGATAGTAATCTTGGGCATAGCATTTTACCAAATCACCTCATTCTTTGGGGCACACGTGAGGAACACAAATGCGAACAAGCCTGAATGGTCCCCAGGACAATATGCAACTGAAAACTCACACCCCAGAAGTTATAGTTATATATATATATATATATATATATATATATATATATATATATATATATATATATATATATATATATATATGTCGTACCTAGTAGCCAGAACGCACTTCTCGGCCTACTATGCAAGGCCCGATTTGCCTAATAAGCCAAGTTTTCATGAATTAATTGTTTTTCGGCTACCTAACCTACCTAACCTAACCTACCTTTTTCGGCTACCTAACCTAACCTAACCTATAAAGATAGGGTAGGTTAGGTTAGGTAGGGTTGGTTAGGTTCGGTCATATATCTACGTTAATTTTAACTCCAATAAAAAAAATTTACCTCATACATAATTAAATGGGTAGCTTTATCATTTCATAAGAAAAAAATTAGAGAAAATATATTAATTCGTGAAAACTTGGCTTATTAGGCAAATCGGGCCTTGCATAGTAGGCTGAGAAGTGCGTTCTGGCTACTAGGTACGACATATATATATATATATATATATATATATATATATATATATATATATATATATATATATATATATGTATATAATATATATATATTTATATATATATTATATATATATATATATATATATATATATATATATATATATATATATATATATATATATATATATATATATATGTCGTACCTAGTAGCCAGAACGCACTTCTCAGCCTACTATGCAAGGCCCGATTTGCCTAATAAGCCAAGTTTTCATGAATTAATTGTTTTTCGACTACCTAACCTACCTAACCTAACCTAACCTATATTTTTCGGCTACCTAACGTAACCTAACCTATAAAGATAGGTTAGGTTAGGTTAGGTAGGGTTGGTTAGGTTCGGTCATATAACTACGTTAATTTTAACTCCAATAAAAAAAGTGACCTCATACATAATGAAATGGATAGCTTTATCATTTCATAAGAAAAAAATTAGAGAAAATATATTAATTCATGAAAACTTGGCTTATTAGGCAAATCGGGCCTTGCATAGTAGGTTGAGAAGTGCGTTCTGGCTACTAGGTACGACATATATATATATATATATATATATATATATATATATATATATATATATATATATATATATATGTCGTACCTAATAGCCAGAACGCACTTCTCAGCCTACTATGCAAGACCAAATTTGCCTAATAAGCCAAGTTTTCCTGAATTAATATATTTTCTCTAATTTTTTTCTTATGAAATGATAAAGCTACCCATTTCATTATGTATGAGGTCAATTCTTTTTTATTGGAGTTAAAATTAACATAGATATATGACCGAACCTAACCAACCCTACCTAACCTAACCTAACCTATCTTTATAGGTTAGGTTAGGTTAGGTAGCCGAAAAAGTTAGGTTAGGTTAGGTTAGGTAGGTTAGGTAGTCGAAAAACAATTAATTCATGAAAACTTGGCTTATTAGGCAAATTTGGCCTTGCATAGTAGGCTGAAAAGTGCGCTCTGGCTACTAGGTACGACATATATATATATATATATATATATATATATATATATATATATATATATATATATATATATATATGCAATTGACGATCACAAAACACTGATCATTTTATGCGGAAAATCCACAGAGAAATATGAAATGAGGTGACACACCTCATTTCATATTTCTCTGTGGATTTTCTGCATATATATATATATATATATATATATATATATATATATATATATATATATATATATATATATATATATATATATATATATATATATATATATATATATATATATATATATATATATATTGTGACGATAATCTCTTTCAAGAGAGATTGAGCCTGCTCTTCCCTCCAAACTACGTCCCAGAAACAACTAATATGGAAGATATATCCAACAAGTACAACAACAAGTTTTGCCCAGAGAGCAAACGTATCCAGCACCGGCGCCCCTGCTCGCCTCCGCCACCATTAAACCGGCAAACTGCTTGTCCATCGCCTGCCTGTCACTGATTGGCTGGTGCCCGTCGCACCTGCCCCACCACCCGCCACACGAGCTGATGTCTGGGCCACCGCGACCTAGGGAAGGCAGAATATATCGTGCTCCACACAATTAACACGTCTCATTGGTAGACTAAGCCTTGGCTTACGTGTACTAAGGGAGGTGGCAGCTTGAAGCCAATATTCCTGCATCATTATTTCCTTTGCTATATTTACTTTGCTATTATTCACTTGTCTTAACGTAACTTTTCATTTGCCAGTGATTATTCTTATTATTTTGTTTGATTTATCTGTTACAATTTTTATGCCCAATTTTATTCATGTCTTGCTTTTCTAACGTAATTAAAATTTCATTGTTAAATTTACTTGTGTTTTGTGTGTCTTCCCATTACCTTATCACAGACGAAAGTTCCAGCTTTTCTCTTTTTTTTTCTTTATTTGACGAGGCCATACCCCTAGCTTTTGAAACAGCCGAACACCAACGCGTTACCGTCACAATATATATATATATATATATATATATATATATATATATATATATATATATATATATATATATATATATATATATATATATATATATATATATATATATATATATATATATATATGTCGTACCTAGTAGCCAGAACTCACTTCTCAGCCTACTATGCAAGGACGATTTGCCTAATAAGCCAAGTTGTCATGAATTAATTGTTTTTCGACTACCTAACCTACCTAACCAATCCTAACCTAACTTTTTCGGCTACCTAACCTATAAAGATAGGTTAGGTTAGGTTAGGGAGGGTTGGTTAGGTTCTGTCATATATCTACGTTATAAAATATATTAATTCAGGAAAACTTGGCTTATTAGGCAAATCAGGCCTTGCATAGTAGGCCAAAAAGTGCGTTCTGGCTACTAGGTACGACATATATATTTATATATATATATATATATATATATATATATATATATATATATATATATATATGTATGTATATATATATTGTGACGATAATCTCTTTCAAGAGAGATTGAGCCTGCTCTTCCCTACTTCAAGTTACGTCCAAAATACAAGTATAAGATGCCACATTCAAGATACGTCACCGGCAGCACAAAACGTTTTGACCAGGAGGCAAAACGTACCCAATTCCCCCCACTCCACACACCCTCCACACGCCGGCTCATCATCAAATCAGCTAAATACCCTTCACCAGCTTGCCTGCCCCTGATTGGTGACTCGCTAGCCACGCACCTGCACACAGCACCTCAGCGCCCTCTACACGACTCGACGTCTGAGCTTGACCAGCAATCAAATTCAGAATATTCCTTGTGCTCTTAGCGTGGACATCTCTCTCTGGCATACTAGCTCATTAGCTCGTATACGAAGGGAGGTTTCAGCCATAGCCGATATTCTCAGCACCATTTCAAACATTATTTAATCTATTGTGTTTTTTGTATTTATCTTTGTCATTTTATTTCATTAGTCATTTGCCCGAGTTTTGTCTTTATTTTCATTTATGTTTAAAGTAAATATATTAAAGTTTCATTGTTCATACTTTGTGCTTTACGTGTTCCTCCCTCTAACTTACCACAGACAACAGGCAAGCAGTCTATATTTTTGTTTTAAGTGTGACCAGGCTTTGACACCTGCCATTGGAGGACTGCCGAACATCAACACTCCAACGCTTTCCTGTCACAATATATATATATATATATATATATATATATATATATATATATATATATATATATATATATATATATATATATATATATATATATATATATATATATATATATATATATATATATATATATGCGAACAAGCCTGAATGGTCCCCAGGACAATATGCAACTGAAAACTCACACCCCAGAAGTGACTCGAACCCATACTCCCAGAAGCAACGCAACTGGTATGTACAAGACGCCTTAATCCACTTGACCATCACGACCGGACAAAATGAGGTGATAGCCGAGGCTATTTGAACCACCCCACCGCCGGCACTCGGATAGTAATCTTGGGCATAGCATTTTACCAAATCACCTCATTCTTTGGGGCACACGTGAGGAACACAAATGCGAACAAGCCTGAATGGTCCCCAGGACAATATGCAACTGAAAACTCACACCCCAGAAGTTATAGTTATATATATATATATATATATATATATATATATATATATATATATATATATATATATATATATATATATATATATGTCGTACCTAGTAGCCAGAACGCACTTCTCGGCCTACTATGCAAGGCCCGATTTGCCTAATAAGCCAAGTTTTCATGAATTAATTGTTTTTCGGCTACCTAACCTACCTAACCTAACCTAACTTTTTCGGCTACCTAACCTAACCTAACCTATAAAGATAGGGTAGGTTAGGTTAGGTAGGGTTGGTTAGGTTCGGTCATATATCTACGTTAATTTTAACTCCAATAAAAAAAAATTTACCTCATACATAATTAAATGGGTAGCTTTATCATTTCATAAGAAAAAAATTAGAGAAAATGTATTAATTCGTGAAAACTTGGCTTATTAGGCAAATCGGGCCTTGCATAGTAGGCTGAGAAGTGCGTTCTGGCTACTAGGTACGACATATATATATATATATATATATATATATATATATATATATATATATATATATATATATATATATATATGTATATAATATATATATATATATATATATATATATATATATATATATATATATATATATATATATATATATATATATATATATATATATATATATATATGTCGTACCTAATAGCCAGAACGCACTTCTCAGCCTACTATTCAAGGCCCGATTTGCCTAATAAGCCAAGTTTTCATGAATTAATGTTTTTTCGTCTACCTAACCTACCTAACCTAACCTAACCTAGCTTTTTTTGGCTACCTAACCTAACCTTACCTATAAATATAGGTTAGGTTAGGTTAGGTAGGGTTGGTTAGGTTCGGTCATATATCTACGTTAATTTTAACTCCAATAAAAAAAAAATTGACCTCATACATAATGAAATGGGTAGCTTTATCATTTCATAAGAAAAAAATTAGAAAAAATATATTAATTCAGGAAAACTTGGCTTATAAGGCAAATCGGGCCTTGAATAGTAGGCCAAAAAGTGAGTTCTGGCTACTAGGTACGACATATATATATATATATATATATATATATATATATATATATATATATATATATATATATATATATATATATATGCAATTGACGATCACAAAACACTGATCATTTTATGCGGAAAATCCACAGAGAAATATGAAATGAGGTGACACACCTCATTTCATATTTCTCTGTGGATTTTCTGCATATATATATATATATATATATATATATATATATATATATATATATATATATATATATATATATATATATATATTGTGACGATAATCTCTTTCAAGAGAGATTGAGCCTGCTCTTCCCTCCAAACTACGTCCCAGAAACAACTAATATAGAAGATATATCCAACAAGTACAACAACAAGTTTTGCCCAGAGAGCAAACGTATCCAGCACCGGCGCCCCTGCTCGCCTCTGCCACCATTAAACCGGCAAACTGCTTGTCCATCGCCTGCCTGTCACTGATTGGCTGGTGCCCGTCGCACCTGCCCCACCACCCGCCACACGAGCTGATGTCTGGGCCACCGCGACCTAGGGAAGGCAGAATATATCGTGCTCCACACAATTAACACGTCTCATTGGTAGACTTAGCCTTGGCTTACGTGTACTAAGGGAGGTGGCAGCTTGAAGCCAATATTCCTGCATCATTATTTCCTTTGCTATATTTACTTTGCTATTATTCACTTGTCTTAACGTAACTTTTCATTTGCCAGTGATTATTCTTATTATTTTGTTTGATTTATCTGTTACAATTTTTATGCCCAATTTTATTCATGTCTTGCTTTTCTAACGTAATTAAAATTTCATTGTTAAATTTACTTGTTTTGTGTGTCTTCCCATTACCTTATCACAGACGAAAGTTCCAGCTTTTCTCTTTTTTTTTCTTTATTTGACGAGGCCATACCCCTAGCTTTTGAAACAGCCGAACACCAACGCGTTACCGTCACAATATATATATATATATATATATATATATATATATATATATATATATATATATATATATATATATATATATATATATATATATATATATATATATATATATATATATATATATATATATATATATATATATATATATATATGTCGTACCTAGTAGCCAGAACTCACTTCTCAGCCTACTATGCAAGGACGATTTGCCTAATAAGCCAAGTTGTCATGAATTAATTGTTTTTCGACTACCTAACCTACCTAACCAATCCTAACCTAACTTTTTCGGCTACCTAACCTATAAAGATAGGTTAGGTTAGGTTAGGTAGGGTTGGTTAGGTTCTGTCATATATCTACGTTATAAAATATATTAATTCAGGAAAACTTGGCTTATTAGGCAAATCAGGCCTTGCATAGTAGGCCAAAAAGTGCGGTTAGGTTAGGTTAGGTAGGGTTGGTTAGGTTCTGTCATATATCTACGTTATAAAATATATTAATTCAGGAAAACTTGGCTTATTAGGCAAATCAGGCCTTGCATAGTAGGCCAAAAAGTGCGTTCTGGCTACTAGGTACGACATATATATATATATATATATATATATATATATATATATATATATATATATATATATGTATGTATATATATATTGTGACGATAATCTCTTTCAAGAGAGATTGAGCCTGCTCTTCCCTACTTCAAGTTACGTCCAAAATACAAGTATAAGATGCCACATTCAAGATACGTCACCGGCAGCACAAAACGTTTTGACCAGGAGGCAAAACGTACCCAATTCCCCCCACTCCACACACCCTCCACATGCCGGCTCATCATCAAATCAGCTAACTACCCTTCACCAGCTTGCCTGCCCCTGATTGGTGACTCGCCAGCCACGCACCTGCACACAGCACCTCAGCGCCCTCTACACGACTCGACGTCTGAGCTTGACCAGCAATCAAATTCAGAATATTCCTTGTGCTCTTAGCGTGGACATCTCTCTCTGGCATACTAGCTCATTAGCTCGTATACGAAGGGAGGTTTCAGCCATAGCCGATATTCTCAGCACCATTTCAAACATTATTTAATCTATTGTGTTTTTTGTATTTATCTTTGTCATTTTATTTCATTAGTCATTTGCCTGAGTTTTGTCTTTATTTTCATTTATGTTTAAAGTAAATATATTAAAGTTTCATTGTTCATACTTTGTGCTTTACGTGTTCCTCCCTCTAACTTACCACAGACAACAGGCAAGCAGTCTATATTTTTGTTTTAAGTGTGACCAGGCTTTGACACCTGCCATTGGAGGACTGCCGAACATCAACACTCCAACACTTTCCTGTCACAATATATATATATATATATATATATATATATATATATATATATATATATATATATATATATATATATATATATATATATTAGTATATTTTGGTAGCAGTCTTTCCTGTAGACATATGTTATTAAACTTCTACATGGGTACCATCGAGCAAAAAGTCTTAGTCGACATGAACTTGAAACCGGCCATATACTGCAGGTATGTTGACGACATTTTTACACAGGTACCTGATGTCAGACATCTGCAGGAGCTGAAGGAGGCATTTGAGCAGAGTTCCATGCTGCGTTTCACTTACGAGATGGAAAAGGATGGGAAGCTGCCCTTTCTAGATGTAACAGTCATGGAAAAGAGCGGAGGTTTCCACACTGCAGTCTACACTAAGGAAACGAACATAGGAATGTGCCTAAATGCCAACAGCGACTGCCCAGACAGGTACAAGAGGAGTGTTGTTAACGCATATGTCGACCGTGCTCTCAGCCACAGCTCAGAATGGAAGCAAGTCGACGAAGAACTCTGAAGGGTAAGGCAGGTCTTATTCAACAACGGCTTCTCCAATGGTTTCGTCGAAGACATCATAAGAAGGAAAGTGAAACGCCATGCAACCTCTGAAGAGACATCCAACACAACACGTATACCCCCTATTAGACTATTTTACAGGAACTTCTTTTCCACAGCTCATAAAACGGAGGAAAGGGTCCTGAAAGATATTGTTAATAGAAACGTTATCCCTACAGACAAAAATCAGTAGATACAACTGACGATTTACTATAAAACCAGAAAAACGGCCAGCCTACTCATGAGAAACTCTCCAGACACAAAACAGAACGCTTTAAAAGAGACTAACGTCGTCTATGCCTTCAAATGCCGTCTTGGGGACTGTAAGCTCCAAAAAAACAGTATATAGGCAAGACAACAACATCTCTTTCTAGGCGTTTAACGATGCATAAGCAACAGGGCTCCATTAAGGAACATATAATCTCTTCCCACAACCAAACCATCGCCAGAGAAATCCTAGTAAACAACACAGAAATCATCGATAGATACAGCGATAGCAGGCGGCTTGACGTTTGCGAGGCATTACACATCAAGAAGTCAACACCAGCAATCAACAGCCAATTAATGCACAACTATATTCTACCCACCTCAAGACTCCGCTCCAATATAGAAGCATCAAGAAATATGGACCAATAGGCTTTCTACAATCACTTCTATTCAATACCCATTGTTTCATGTTCTGGCTTGTGTTGATGAAATTAATACCTTATTAAATACCACCTCACCCCATCCACCTCACTCAAATGTAGATATAAACAAAATTGGAGATGTTCTATTCTATTCAGTAAGTTCTATTCAGTTGTGTATGTGTTAACTAAAGTCTTTGAAAATGTAATAAGTTTTACGAAATGCGCTCAAGTGTCGCGTCAGACTAGAAATTAAAATGAATTTTGGAGAATTGATTTTTTAATTACCTCCAACAGTGAAAAGAAATGTACGAAAGATTGAGAAAATTCGTGTTAGAATTATTAATCTTACTTTTTCGGTCATATTTAATAATATATATATATATATATATATATATATATATATATATATATATATATATATATATATATATATATATATATATATAATATATATATAGAATATATATAGAATATATATAGAATATATATATATATATATATATATATATATATATATAATTTATATATAGAATATATATAGAATATATATATATATATATATATATATATATATATATATATATATATATATATATATATATATATATATATATATACATATACGTCTCCGTCGGGAGAACCCGACGGAGAACCCTCTACAGCAGTCAAGCGTTATATACATGTACACTTGCCCCCACGAAGGATGTAACCTTCAATGTAAGTACATAGGTATGACGTCGACCAAGTTGACGAGGCGTTTGACATGCCGTCTTCAATCTGGTGCCCCAAAGAATCACATGAGACAAGCCCATGACATTACTCTAACAAGAGAAATGTTGAACAAGAATACCTGCATAATAGACAAAACCCAAGATGCAAGAAGATTACAAATTCTTGAGGCAATTCACATAAGAATAGAGCGACCTACCATGAACACCCAAATCACGGAACTATTTACTCTACCCACCATGAGAGTAAGGACAAGACAAGAACATATCGATGCCAATCAAGAAATATGGACCAATAGGCTTTCTACAATCACTTCCATTTCAATACCCATTGTTTCGTGTTTTGTCTTGTGTTGATGAAATTAATACCCTATTAATGCCACCTCTTGTTCTGTCTTGTGTTGATGAAATTAATACCCTATTAATGCCACCTCACCCCATCCACCTCACTCAAATGTAGATATAAACGAAATCGGAGATGCGTAAGTTCTATTCAGTTGTGTATTTGTAAACTAAAGTCTTTGAAAATGTAATAAGTTTTACGAAACGCGCTCGTGTCGCGTCAGACTAGAAATAAAAATGAATTTTGGAGAATTGATTTTTGAATTACTTCCAACAGTGAAAAGAAATGTACGAAAGATTGAGAAAATTCGTGTTAGAGTTATTAATCTTACTTTTTCGGTCATATTTATAATATATATATTTATATATATATATATATATATATATATATATATATATATATATATATATATATATATATATATATATATATATATATATATATATATATATATATATATATATATATATATATTTAATTATTTATATATACACAAAAAGGTACACTATGTTTATGAGAGTATATAACATTGATGTTTTCACATTCTTGTAAAGCCACTAACATGCAGATAGTTTCGGGCAGGACCTTAATCTAACTGATCATTTAACGTAGTAGTAATAATAATAATAATAAAAATACTGTATTTACAAGCAGGTACAATGGGTTGGTGAGATTACACTAGAGTGATATTTTTACATTCTTGCAAAACTTCTAGCACGCTTAAGGTTTCAGGCAAATCCTTAATCTAACATAACAAGTAAGGTGAAAAAGTACATTGTTGCAAGGTTTTATATCAACAATATAAATTGACAGGTGATTATGCTGGTAAAGATGAATTGCTTAATTAGTCTTAAGTACTAATATTGATGAACTGAGTAGTACAAGAACAGAGTGTGTTTGATGAATAAGGTAGGAAATTTGTTGGAGACAGGTAGGTAAAAAAGGAAATTTGTAGCAACATCTGAAATGTTACCAGGTACATTGTAAGAAAATTTGATGGAAATTAGTAGGTGCATTATAATAAAATTTGAGGATTATCAACAGGTATATTATAGTATAATTTGAGGATTATTTCTAGGTACTTAGTAGTAAAATTTGCGTTCAACATAACAGCCATGATATAAGATGATGGCAGTGAATACAATGGTGAAGTTGTATGGCTTAGGTACATATACTGGGGGAGTGGGTAGCACAAGATACAATGAGAGTTTGAAAAACTAGGTAGGAAAAAATGAGGCTGAAGTTAGGTACTTTCTAGTTTTACTTTTAAACAAGGCGTATTTTGAACAGTTTTTTTATTCGTTAGGAGTGAGTTCCATAGACTGGGTCCCTTTATATGCATAGATTGTTTACACAAATTCAGTTTGACTCTGGGGATATCAAAGATATATTTATTTCTGGTGTGTTGATTATGAGTTCTATTTCATATGTCAAGGAAGAGTTTCAGATCAGGATTTGCATCTAGGAACTAGGTTTTGTACATGTAAAAGGCACAAGAGAATGTGTGGGGTGAGTTTATGGTTAGAATGTTTAGGGATTTAAACAGGGCGGGGGCTGAGTGTTGTCAGAAAGCAGAGTTTGTTATTGTTCTAATAGCAGATTTTAGCTGGGTGACGGTGGGCTAGACGTAGCTTGCAGTGGTTGAACCCATTGCACAGATTCAGAAACTGTATGTATGAAAAGGAAAAAATAGCACATAGGATAATGAGAGGAGAGCAGAGTTTCGAACATAATATCTGATTTTAGAAAGTATACCGACCGTTTTTGAGACTTAATTGGTTATGTGTTGCATGTGGGTGCTGAAGTTGAGTCTCTTGTCTATGTATTGGCCCAGGGACTTTCTATTATTTTTATTGCTAATGTTAACATTGTCTATTTGAAGCTGAATTGCATTTGTTGATTTGCTTCCAAATGAAATGTAGTAGGTCTTTTTAATGTTTAGTGAGGGTTTGTTGGATGACATCCGTGAGTGGACTTACATTAATTCGGTATTTACAACATTATTTAGTGTGTTTGGGTTGGGATTTGAGTAGATGAAGGTAGTATCGTTAGCAAATAGTGTAGATTTAAGAATGTTAGTGACATTGGCAGATCATTGAGGTATATAAGAAATAGGAGAGGACTTAAGATGTTGACCTGTTTCACTCGTACAGTTGATGGTATAGTGGGGGAGGTTATATCATTGATAGTTACATATTGGTGTCTGTCACTAAGGTAGGATTGAATATTGTTCAGGGCAAGGCCTAGGATTCTATAATGGTATAATTTAAGTAAGAGGAAGTTATTGTTAACAGGCCATTCTCAGGTCAATGAAGAATCCAAATGGGAATTTTTTTTCGTCAAGGGCTGTGTAGATTATATCAAGCAGACTAATAATTGTATCGTTGGTTCTCTTTTGGGAGCGGAAGCCAAACTGACAGGGACTTAGTATGTTGAATTTTACGAGATAGGGGTAGAGCTGTTAATAACTAACTTTTAAAAATATTTTTGATAATATAGGTAGATTTGATATTGGTCTGTAATTGTTTATGTTTGCCGCATCGCCTGCTTAATGAACTGATGTTACTCGTGTTTTTTTTATATGAGTTGATTAGAGAATGTTTTCTTGAAAGAAATTTGCTGCTGACAACTGGAAGGCTGCAAGTGACGTATCCGCTGCCAGCGAAGTAGTATCTTTTGAGCTAGAGATTGTTCAGGAAGAATGTATTGCAAAACTATGTGAACGAAAAATGAACTCAATAAAAAAACCTGCATGAGGGAATATGGTAAATGGAGTCAGTAAAGGGTTTGATTGGTATTAAGGGGCGATGACGAAATCAGGGGTGGGGGGAGGAGACGCCATCTTGACCTGACGCGAGAAGGAACGTGACGACCATTCCTAGCTTTCCCGAGGGATTCCTCCTGCCGTATCATAAGATAAGACACTGAATTGTATTAAGAAGGTTGCAAGAAAGGGGTAGAGTATACTAACAGACTACTGAGTAGTTTCTGAGAGAGAGAGTCCAGGTTTCCTAGTGATTTAATTATATGTGACACCGGCTGACAGATGTTGTGGCTGTGTGCACAGTTCCAGTTTTGACTAAGAGCCACAGGGAGACCTGGACCCTGTTTGGGTTATAAGATTCCAAGTATTCCTTCAGAATAACCCTGAGTTGTAAGGAGTGTATTTTACCGTGTAATATTTCGTGTGTCTGTTTATAAATATAATTTTGTCATCATATTATTTAGCTTTTTCCCTACTCCTTGAAGTCCAATTGGCTCAAGTAAAAGCCTTATTCCCCTAGACTTTAAAATATATTACGAGAAAGTGACATGTACCACTTCAGCATACCGGAGTTTGTGGGTGTTGACGGTTTACTCATCTAGTTGTGCTTGAAGTGGTTGAACGCTGGCCCTTTGTTCGCGCCTCTCAACTGTCAATCAACTGGTGTACAGGTTCCTGAGCCTATTTGGCTCTATCAAATCTACATTTGAAACTATGTATGGAGTCTGCCTCCACCAAAACACTACTACATGCATTCCATTGATTAATTACTCTGACTCTGAAAACATTCTTTCTAATGTCCCGGTTGCTCATTTGGGTACTAGCTTTTCCCCTGTGTCCCCTTGTTCGTGTTCCACCCGTGCTACAGAGTTTGTCTTTGTCCACCCTGTCAATTCCTCTGAGAATTTTGTAGGTGGCTATCATGTCTCCCCTTACGCTTCTGATTTCCAGGGATGTGAGGTTCAGCTCCCTTACCATTTCCTAGTAGCTCATATCTCTCAGTTCCGGGACTAGTCTGCTGGCATACCTCTGAATTTTCTCTAACTTTGTCTTGTGTTTAACAAGGTATGGACTCCAGGCTGGAGCTGCATACTACTGGATTGATCTTACATAAGTGGTATACAATATATTAAATGATTCCTTACACAAGTCTCTGAAGGAAGTTCATATGTTGGCCAGTCTAGCATATGCCGCTGATGATATACTTTTGATGTGGGCCTCTGGGGACAGGTTTGGTGTGATGTCAATCCCCAGATCTTACTCTCCATTTGACTCTTGCAAGATATCACCTCCCAGATGGTATATTGTACTCACCTAGATGTGCTTGCGAGGGTTGAGCTTTGCCTCTTTGGCCCCTCCTCTCAACCGTCAATCAACTAGTGTACAGATTCCTGAGCCTACTGGGCTCTATCATACCTATATTTAAAACTGTGTATGGAGTCAGCCTCCACCACATCTCTTCCTAGTGCATTCCATATATTAACTACTCTGACACTGAAAAAATTCTTTCTAACGTCTGGTGGTGGTAATGAAGGCGTGTTCAGCCTTCTGCTCCCTTCGCATAATTTCATTACATCACACTTGTAAGTTGAACTTCAGTAACCATTTTCTAGACCACTCCACCAGTTTGTCCAGGTCGTCCTGTAGTCTCTGTCTATCTTCATCTGTGTTGATTCTTCTTATAATTTTTGCATCATCAGCAAACATTGAGAGGAATGAGTCAATACCCTCTGGAAGATCGTGTACATATATTAGAAACGATTGGTCCAAGAACAGAGCCCTGTGAAACCTTGCTGGTGATATATCTCCACTCTGATGTCTCCCCCTCCCTCACAGTTACTAGCTGTTTCCTGTTGCTTAGATACTCCCTTATCCACTGGCACCTTACCTTTTGCACCTGCCTGTAGCTCCAACTTTCGTAACAGCCTTTTGTGAGGTACTGTGTCGATGGCTTTCTGACAGTTCAAGAAAATGCAGTCTTCCCACACTTCTCTTTCTTGCCTAATCTGTGTTGCTTGGTCATAGAATTCTATTATTCCTGTGAGGTACGATTTGCCATCTCTGTACCCATGCTGGTGGTGTGTTACAAAGTTGTTTCCTTCCAGATGCTCAACGAGCCTTTTCCTCACGATCTTCTCCATCACCTTGCATGGAATACAAGTTTGGGAAACTAGCCTGTTGTTCAGCGCCTCTTGCCTGTCACCCTTTTTGTAAATTGGGACTACATTAGCTGACTTCCAACTTTCCGATAGGTCTCCTGTTTTCAGTGACCTGTTGTACATCATAGAAAAAGGCACATTTAGCCTCTGCACCTTCCTTTAGTATCCATGGTGAGATTCTGGCAGGCCCAACAGCTTTTGTCACATTCAGCTCCAACAGATTCCTATTGACATCATCACTGGTGAAGTCAAATTTCTTCAAGGTTGCTTGGTTTGTCGCCTCATTTAGTGCAGGGACTTTTCCTTGTTCTATTGTGAAGACCTCCTGGAATCTCTTGTTGAGTTCTTCACACACCTACTTGCCATTCTCTGTGTATCTGATCTATCCTTTTCTCAGTTTCATCACATGTTCCTTCACTGCTGTTTTCCTCCTGATGTGGCTGTGGAGCAGTTTTGGTGTAGTTTTAGCCTTACTCGAGATGAAATTTTCATACTGTCTCTGCTTCTCTCCTCACTTTATGGTACCCATTTCTGGCCCTCTGATATCTCTCCGTGTTCTCTGATTTTTTATTATTCCTGTTCTTTTACTGAATTGCTTCGCTGCCATACATTCCTGAATGAACCATGGATTCTTCTGTTGCTTTTCATTTTTCTCTTTTTGGGCCGGGATAAACCTGTCTGCATCTTCCTGGCACTTTTGGGTGACATGATCCATCATATGCTGTACAGTCTTTTATCTGAATTCTGTGCCCATTGGTATTCCTATTAGTAAGTTCCTTATCTCGTCATATTTTCCTCTTCGGTAATATAGTCTTTTCCCATCCAATCTCATCCTTGGATAGGTTATCCCTACCTCTACCAGATACTCAAATGCCAATACACTGTGGTCACTTATTTCTATCTGGGCTTCAAATTTTACTTCCGTTATTTCTGACTCATTCAAGATGAATATCAGGTCGAGTCTAGCTGGTTCGCCATTCCCTCTCATTCTTGTGGGGTCCCTTGACATGTTGCCTCAGAAAGTTCCTTGATGTCACTTCCAAGAGTTTAGCTTTCCATGTATCTTCACCTCCATGTAGGTCCCCATTCTCCCAGTCCATTTTTCCGTGGTTGAAATCGACCATGATTTAGAGTCTGGATCCATTTCTGCAGGCAACAGAAGCTGCTATTTCTATTACATTATTGGTTGCCTTGTGGTTTCTGTCGAACTCTTGTCTGGGTCTTCTGTCATCTAGTGAAGGGTTGTATATGAATGCCACTATTATCTTAGGTCCACCCATTGTCATAGTTCCTTTTATGTAGTCTCAGAAACCGTTGCAACCTGGAATCTCCATCTCTTCAAAGCTCCAGTCCTTCCTTATCAGCAGGGCCACTGCTCCCCCTCCTCTCCCTTCCCTCTCTTTCCTTATTATATAGTAGTCCATTGGAAACACACCATTTGTTATGACTCCTGACAATTTTGTTTCTGTGAGTCCTATTACATCTGGATTTTCTTCCTGCGCCCTTTCTGCCAGTTCACTTGCTTTGTTGGTAATCCCATCATTATTTGAGTACATTACCTTGAAGCTCACTATCCAATATCCATTTTCACCCACCCCCACTCTAGTGTAGGAAGCTGTTCCATGGGCATTGCTACTTGGGTAGGCTCATCCTCCTGTGGGATAGTTACCAGGGGTTCGGGGAAGGTGGGGGTCGGGGGAGGGCTTCGAAATTGCCCAGGCCTGCTTGAGATAGGAAAAATTCATAGGGTTTGAGAGGCAGGGAGTGCTCGAGGTTGGGGGCAGGGACAGCTCTGGGTGAAGGCTCGTCCTCCTATGATATAGTTAACAGGGGGTTTGGAGGGCGGATGGAGGACTTAAATCTTGCCTGGACCTTCTTGGGACAGAAAGAAGAATAGGGGATGGGGAGGCAGGGGGTACTCGGGGTAGGGAGGGTAGATTTGGGTGGTATGGTGGGCATTGTGTAGGGGCAAGGAAGGATTTGTGCTTGAGGTTTGGGGGGGGGGGGGGCTTTTATGGGGTAGTGGGTTGGGGTGTTGTAGTCCCCTCTGGGGTTCCCGAATTGCTGAATTAGGGCTCCCCACTCCCCTCTGGGATTGCTGGGTTGGAGGTTGAGGTTACCTGGCTCCCGTCCCTTAACCTACGCTTTTTCGTTGCATCTGCTGCTTGAATTATCTCTTCACTGGTCATGTCCCTCTGAAGGAATACCTTTCCATAAATCGTTACATATTTTAGTTTTTTTTTTACTAGGATGTTCTCTTTGGTGAACACGTTTCTGAGTACGTTTCAGTAGTAGGTTTCAGTAGAGTACGCAAGTCTTAGTGTGGCGTCAGAGTGTGTACCACCTCAGTATCACAGAGTTTGTGGGTGTTGACAGTGTGGCGCCAGAGTATGTAGGAGAAGAGCTGTTGATAACAATTTTTTTTCAAATATTTTTAATAATATAGGTAGATTTTATATTGGTCTGTAATTGTTTATGTCTGCCGCATCGCCTCCTTTATGAACTGACGTTACTCGTGCTTTTTTGAGGATATCAGGGAAAGTATGATACTAGAGATTTGTTGAATAGCAGAGCTACGAGTGGTGCAAGGGCATGAGCGGCACTCTTGTATACATTAATGCATATTTCAATAATGATTGTATATCATTAATGTTCCCGGCTTTGGTTTTCAGTGTGTTATTGATGGACATAACATCTGTCGGGCTGACTGGTGAAAGGAGAAAAGAGTTTGAATAGCTGCCTGCAAGATATGCAGTAACCTATGTCTGAGTCTGTGGGATTTTGCTAGCAAGGTTAGCACCAACTGGTGAAAAAAACTATTAAATTCAGTTGCCATTTCTAAATCTGTTGCAGGTGTACAACCATCCTTGGAGAGTTTTATCTGCTTGTTATGTGATTGCTGTTTAGATCCTAGGGATAAACTGAGCAATGTTAGAGATGGCTTTCCATGTGCTTCTAATGTCTCCTTTTACTTCTTTGAATCTACTCACATAATAGAAAAGTTTTGCTCTTCCTATTACACTGAAGACTAAACCACACACCGGAAAATGAGGAGACGACAACGTTTTGGTCCGTCCTGAACCATTATCATGTCGATTGTGATGAGACGGGGTGGTTGTTGTTTTAGATTTATCTACTCAGAACGAAATGTCCATGTAGCACGGGCTATAGTGAGCCTGTAATTGAGTTCGGTTATTCGCATTAACCGTTTTACTTTGATATTTGATTCTAAATTTTAAATGGAGGTGGGGTTTCCTCCTTTTCTCCCGTTTCTTTTCCGCTTCTGTTTAGCACACTGGCTTTAGTCTTGTTTTAATCACATTATCTTGATGGCGGATATGGATGCACAGTGTTCACTAACGTATCCCATTTTTCAACTGTTTTTCTATCCATTGTAGTCGCTGTGGATTTTGCATCTAATGCAGCTGCTCTTGTTGGATGAATGTTGAGTTTGATGTGCAGGGCTTAAGTTGCTTCACATTCCAGTAAGTAGTGTAATAGTAGCGCCTCTGCATCTGTTCCACAGACATAACACTCTTTAACTATTGGGTTTATTACCTCCCAGCAGCACTTATCACCAAATCTGAGTCTGTGTATGGCTACTGCAATGTCTCTGGATATCTTTTGGGCAGGCTTGAACGATAAGTACCCAATGGCTTGATCGTACCACATCTCAGGGAATCTTCTTTCCGCTACTTTGGCTCTGTGGCGACTTTTGATAGTTGGGAACATTTTCTTCTTGATTTTCTCCTCAATCTGTGAAAGACATGAAGGTATTTTATCCTGTACAACAGGTAAAGCAGTGGCAGTTTTTTCTAGTGAGTTTGCCTTTTCATTGCCATCTATACTAATGTGAGAAGAGGTGGTTGTTGTTGTTGTTTAAGATTCAGCTACTGGGAATAAAACGTTTCAATTAGCACGGGTTATGGTGAGCCCGTAGTGGACTTACCTGGCACAGGAGCGTGGCTGTGTGAGACGAGGGAGGCACGGGCACTAAGTAAGGCAAGCAAACTGCTCTCGCACAAGACAGCACATATATGACTTAATGCTTAAGGTCAATATGTTGAATATGAATTAGTACATATATGGTATATTCACAGTTACATTTTTTCCAAGGCCCAAACTCTTCCTCACGTACCAATTTACGTCTCACAATACCCGTCCATCGCCGTAGATAGCAGAAAAGTCGTGATTGGTTCGCTTATAATGGAAATTGTAGTTTTCAGGTCCATGTGTTGTCAAATTTACCTGCTATTGTCCATGCTCTTAGAATATTACAGATCAGCTACATCCTATTGAAGTTTCGTAGTTTTGTTTTGAGAAATATTAGTTGTTCTTAGTAAATTATAATAAGCACTATAAATTATTACATAGAATAATAATGCTTCACCAATCAACATTATATACACTAGTCTGTGCTTTAAAATCTTTAAAGAATGTATTGTAGGAACGTTAACAGAAAACTGTGTTATGTTGGAATGTCTATGGGGTAAACCACTGCAAACAGGATGGTATAGTGTCTACTACCTACTGTAGGATGGGTATAGGGTCCACTACCACCTGTTAGGTGGGTAAGGGATCCATACCACTTGTAGGATGGGTCTGGGCCCAATAACTACCCACAGGATATGTATGGGGTTCACTACCGCCTACTGGATGGGCATATGGTCCACTACCACACACAGGGATGTGTATGGAGTCCACTACCGCCTGCAGGATGGGTAGGGGGTCCATTAATGCCCACAGGATGAGTATGGGGGTCCACTCACGCCAACAAGATGGGTATGGGGGTCCATTAGCACCCACAAGATGGGTATGGGGTCCACTACTACACACAGGAAGGGTATCTGGTCCAATTCCGCCCATAGGATGGGTTTGGGGTCCACTACCACCTACAAGATGGGTATGGGGTCCACTACCACACCCCAGGATGGGTATAGGGTTCACTTCCACCCACAGGATAGGTATGGATTCCACTATCACCCCCAGGATGATTATAGGGTCCACTACTACCAACATGATGGGTGTGGGGTAAAAATAGCACACACAAGATGGGTATGGGGTTCACTACCACCGACAAGATGGGTATGGGTCCACTACCACCGACAAGATAAGTATGGGGTCCACTACCACCCACAAGATAAGTATGGGGTCCACTACCACCCACAAGATGGGTATGGGGTCCACTACCACCCACAAGATAGGTATGGGGTCCACTACCACCCACAAAATGGGTATGGGGTCCACTACCACCCACAAGATAGGTATGGGGTCCACTACCACCCACAAAATGGGTATGGGGTCCACTACCACCCACAAAATGGGTATGGGGTCCACTACCACCCACAAGATGGATATGGGGTCCACTATCACCCACAAGATGGGTATGGGGTCCACTACCACCCACAAGATGGATATGGGGTCCACTATCACCCACAAGATGGGTATGGGGTCCACTACCACCCACAAGATAGGTATGGAGTCCACTACCACCCACAAGATGGGTATGGGGTCCACTAGCTACCACCGATGATAGGTATGGGTATGGGGTCCACTACCACCCACAGAATGGGTATGGGGTCCACTACCGCCCACAAGATGAGTATGGGGTCCACTACCGCTTACAAGATGGGTATGGGGTCCACAACCACAAAGTTATCAATTTATGAAACAGATTGACAAATTTTAAGTTCTAAGTTTATACATATCTATGTAGAAATTGAGAGTCTATGTAGTAACATAAATTGGTAAATCATAAATATTGTAAGTTAAGAATCTGATGCATGTGTGAGTGTGGGGGGGGGGGTGATACCCTTGGTAAGGGAGAGTGGCAGGTAACCTTAGACGTTCTGCGGTCAACGTGGGGGTGTGGGAGGGTCAAACCCACCCTTCAACATCTGGGCATAGTACCAACAGCCTCCACAACACTCCCCCAGCCTCCAGTTGGTGCTTGAAGATGCCTCATCTAACCTCACTTATGTCACGCATTAACCTACAATTTTTTTTTTAATTTTGCCCCGAGGGGCGAGTTTATTGGGCAGCGCCACTCATCTTGTGAGTGAACATACCGCCATAGCAGAATGTACAACACTCCCCAATAGGAAGAAAACCAGCTGGGTTGTTCATCCTGTCACTTGTACCCAGACACAGCTGGGACTTGCTTAACTGTCTCAAGTGAACAGCTCCTCAAACAAGAAGATTAACATCTATCAACCCTTAAAAGCTTACGTTATCTTGCGGGTGCAAAATGGAAAAATCTTTTAAGAACAGTATCAATATTTGACAAATAGTGTTTTCCTAACTCAAACAATGTGGGGTTTATTATTCTACAGTTATTCCTAATGTCTCTCAGGTGTTCACATTCACGTAGATAGTGGTCAAGGCGGTGTCCATCACTCTCACCACAGATTCTGCAACTTCGCTGATCAGCTGTTGTTTCCATTCCAAATCTCCATGGATATTTGTATCCAAGACGGATTTTCGCTATTACTGATTCCCTCGTCGTCCTCTTCGGCCATAATGATTGGGATTGCCAGCTGCAACCATGTTGTACCATCGTACAGATTCACTGGTTTGTGCTTCTATCCTCCTTTCCTCAGTTACCTTGTCACGGTGATGTTGCCTGATAATACCTCTAATTTGTAGTTGAGTCTTGGGTATGAAGTATTCAGTATGGTCTCCTTCAGCGCCTTCAGCAGCCAGCACATCTGCTCGTTCATTCCCACATATTCCAACATGGGAGGGGATCCACAGAAACTTGATGACTCTTCCCTGATTGGTAAGTACTCTCACAGCTCTCTTGATTTCAGCGACTATTGCAAGATTTTCTGCCTGATTTTTACTTAGGCTTTGCAGTGCTGCTTTTGAATCGGTGCAAATCACTGCACCATTAGTGTTCCGTTCAAGAAACCTTAACGCCATAACAATGGCAGTTAGCTCTGCTTGCGTTGAAGAGGCATAGTTCTCAATACGTGCTTTTTCTTCATTTCTGCGTTGGAAAGTATTATCCTTGATTACCGTGTATGCTGCACCAGCCCTGCAATTGATAGGATTAGATGACCAGTCAGTGTAGATTTGATCTAGTTCATCTCCGGCTTCTTTATAAATTTACTCGAGATACTTGTGCCTCATTTCTTGTGGTATCATGTTGGATTTTTTCATTGCCATTTCATTGATGATGATCTTGCATGAGTCATCCTCCCAGGGAGGTAACCTCTCAGTTCCTGTAATATTTAAACTCCTCATCACAGTGGCGTCTCACCAATATAAGCTGTATTGGATTTGGTCACGAAATAGCTATATGCTGACTGGACGTATATGTATGTATGTATGTACTCACCTAGTTGTACTCACCTAGTTGTGTTTGCGGGGGTTGAGCTCTGGCTCTTTGGTCCCGCCTCTCAACCGTCAATCAACAGGTGTACAGATTCCTGAGCCTATCGGGCTCTATCATATCTACACTTGAAACTGTGTATGGAGTCAGCCTCCACCACATCTCTTCCTAATGCATTCCATTTGTCCACCACTCTGACACTAAAAAAGTTCTTTCTAATATCTCTGTGGCTCATTTGGGCACTCAGTTTCCACCTGTGTCCCCTTGTACGTGATCCCCTTGTGTTAAATAGACTGTCTTTATCTACCCTATCAATTCCCTTCAGAATCTTGAATGTGGTGATCATGTCCCCCCTAACTCTTCTGTCTTCCAGCGAAGTGAGGTTTAATTCCCATAGTCTCTCCTCGTAGCTCATACCTCTCAGCTCGGGTACTAGTCTGGTGGCAAACCTTTGAACCTTTTCCAGTTTAGTCTTATCCTTGACTAGATATGGATTCCATGTATGTATGTATGTATGTATGTATGTATGTATGTATGTATGTATGTATGTATGTATGTATGTATGTATGTATGTACTTCTTCCGACTCATGTCGGAAGACCTTACCTTTAAAGAACACAATAAAGTAGCAGTCACAACTGCAAGAAAAATGACAGGTTGGATAACAAGAACTTTTCACACTAGAGATGCTATCCCGATGATGATACTTTTCATAACGCTTGTGCTCGCTAGAGTGGAGTACTGCTGCACAATGACAGCACCTTTCAAAGCTGGAGAAATTGCTGACCTGGAGAGCGTGCAGAGATCCTTTACTGCTAGAATCCACTCAGTAAAGCATCTAAACTATTGGGACCGACTAAAGAGCCTAAATCTGTACTCCCTGGAGCGCAAACGGGAGAGATACATAATAATTTACACGTGGAAAATATTAGAGGGGCTGGTCCCAAACCTGCACACAGAAATAACATCACATGAGACCAGAAGACATAGCAGGATGTGCAGAATACCCCCGCCGAAAAGCAGAGGTGTAACAGGTACTCTGAGAAAGAACTCTATCAACATCAGAGGCCCGAGACTGTTCAACACGCTTCCGCTACACATAAGGGGCATAACTGGCAATCCCCTCACAGTGTTCAAGAGAGAACTGGATAAGCACCTCCAAAGGATACCTGATCAACCAAGCTGTGACTCATACGTCAGGCTGCGAGCAGCCGCGTCCAACAGCCTGGTTGAACAGTCCAGCAACCAGGAGGCCTGGTCGACGACCGGGCCGCGGGGACGCTAAGCCCCGGAAGCACCTCAAGGTAACCTCAAGGTAAGGTATGTATGTATGTATGTATGTATGTATGTATGTATGTATGTATGTATGTATGTATGTATGTATGTATGTATGTATGTATGTATGTATGCATGTATGTATGTATGTATGTATGTATGCATGAATGCGTATATGTATGCATGCATGTATGAATGTATGCATGTATGTATGTATGTATATATATGTATGTATGTATGTATGTATGTATGTATGTATGTATGTATGTATGTATGTATGTATGTATGTATGTATGTATGTATGTATGTATGCATGCATGTATGTATGTATGCATGTATGTATGCATATATGTATGTGTGGATGTATGTATGTATGTATGTATGTATGTATGTATGTATGTATGTATGTATGTATGTATGTATGTATGTATGTATGTATGTATGTATGTATGTATGTATGTGTGTGTGTATGTATGTATTCCCAATCACGTTAAAGACTCCCCCTCTATCATCCAATTAAAGAGAAAAACAACTATGTACTAAATAATCAACTCCTTGTAACTTTAATTATGCTGACCTTCCTATCTGTATTCAGACTGAACCTACCATCATTATAGGTGATTATAACGCTAGACATAGGAATATTGGTAATTCGCAATTCAGTAATTGTAACGGCAACCAACTGTTGTCACTATTAGGTAGTCACGATGATGCACAGATTGTGGGTGACCTTGAACCAACGAATATCTACGGAGGTATTCCTGATCTATGTCTCGGTTTCAACGTCTCCCACACCGTGTGCGCCTCGTCAATAGTGCCAGTTATGGCGTCTGATCATCTGGGCATATTAGCCACTGTAAGCATTGGAAGCTCTATCCTCCCTGGTGGAGTGTTCAAGCGGAAGAGGCTGGCTGTGCCCATCGATCAACGAGACAATTTTGTTGCTCATGCGTCAGAATGGTACAGTTTATCTGAGCCTTCATCAGTTGAAGATTTTAACAATGAGCTCACAGATACTATCGAACAGTTTATAGAATCACTTGATCCATCGTCCAGGCCACGTAACCCAAATTACACTGGTCATAGCAATTATGCTTATTATAATGATTCTAAATTGCATGCACTAAAACGCACTGCCAGAATAATTGGACTAGCCTATAGAAGGACCTGCACTGCTGAAATGCTTAAGCTCTTTCAAACGACTCTGGCTAAGGCCAGGGAACGTATGGTAGAGCTGAGGCAGACAGACTGGGAAACTTTTGTTAGTGGTCTCAATTCTCACACGCCACTAAGGCGGCTTATTACGGGTTTCGTAAAAATTGTTCAATTTGTTTATAAATTTATTTATGAAATGGTTATAGAAAGGGCTGCAATTGATCCAGGTTTCAGCATCACACCCTAAACAGAAAAGGAGAAAAAAAATACACAACGTATTATGCAACGAATTTTTAACATTTTCAAATAGTTTCACGGAACACATGTGTCAACTAAAATCATTTCTATAACACTCAGATATTAAATGTAGCACATAATAAAGGATTGTAGTGATCAGTTTTATCAAAAAAGTGTTTAGTGCAATAATATAATTATTCAAAGTTACCCTTCCAAAAATATGCAATATATGATGTTTATAAATTTTTATAAAATCAACAAATGGACTTTGGACTAAAATGTTTAAATAGGTTTGTAGAAGCACAAACTCTACATATAAGGTGTAATTTGCATGTAAATTGATTAATAAATGAAAGCTCTGAAGTACTTTAAAGGTGTAAATTACTTTCCAGAGTAAAATAAAGATCCAAGTTCGGCCACCTGTAGCTGAGCTTGACTTCGACAGATTTCGTTCATAATTGGCACCCTTGCAGATAGGCATCCATTGAGCAAGGTGTGCAAGTTTCATGCAAATCCCTTGATAACAAACGAGAAAAAAAAATTGGCCAAAAAAAAAAAAGAAAAAAAAAAATTTACATATAAATATATTGCACATACATATTACAATTATTACAAGAGTTTGTGCTTCTACAGCACATAGTAGACATTTTAGTTGACACATGTGTTTCCTGAGATTATTTGAGAATGTTGAACATTCGTTGCATAATACGTTGTGTATTTTTTTTCTCCTTTTATGTTTAGGGTGTGATGGTGAAACTTGGACCAGTTGCAGCCCTTTCTATAACCATTTCATAAAAAAATTTATAAGCAAATTGAACAATTTTTACTCAACCGGTAATAAGCCCCCTAAGTCGGGCATGGAAGGATATCAACAAGGTCAAAGGGAAAATTGCTGCAGAGATCGCGCACCCTAATCCTCTGCACAGAGCAAATGAGCTGGTTGATGCTTGGGCCACGACTTCCAGCTTTGACAGTCTTCCTCTGCCCTCACAGAATGAATTAAATAATAGATATACTGATAGGGCAAGGCTCCTTGACTTTATCAAGAGGATGACTGTGACATGCTGTTTACTGAATACGAACTAGACTCTGCTCTACATAAAGGCAAACCCAGGGAGGATGGAGTTACTTACGGCATACTGCATATGCTTCTGCTAGTTCCAGGGAATCCCTTGCTTGAATTGTATAATATGAGCTATGTAACTGGGGAGCTTCCATAGTCATGGACCAACAGTCTTATTATTCCCATTCCTAAACCAAACCAGCAGAGTGCTTTTCACCCAATCTCCCTCACTAGGTGTCTCTGTAAGTGTCTTGAGAGGATGGTTCTCAACCGTTTCCTTTACAGAATTAGTAACATGTTGTCTCCCCAGATATATGGCTTTACGCATGGAAAGAGTGTACATCACTGTATTACCACATTCCTCACCCTGCATACTGATAGGTCATATACCACTTTCCTAGATCTTAAGTCAGCCTTTGACATTGCTAACCCACACGTCATTCTGAGAGAACTTGCTAAAATGAATGTTGGAGGATGGCTTCTACGGAGGATAAGAGGCTATCTATCCAACAGGAAATCATCTGTACTGTTCCAAGGGCATAGGAGTGTAACGAGAGATTTTGAACTTGGCACTCCACAGGGAGGTGTCCTCAGTCCCTCTCTGTTCAATGTGTTAATCTATGTACTTTTAAACTTAGTAACTAGAAGGCCCAGCGAACACATTATTAGCTATACGGATGATATACTGATCCACACCAATGGGTATACCAACACCCAAATGTTCTGAACTCTGAATTGTACACATGTCAGGAACTATGCTTGGTCATCTCAGTAGAGAAAACAAAGATCCTGAACCGACACCCACCCAGACGGGGTGGGGCCGTTCGCAATATGCAGTTGGATAATGGCTCTCTGCTCGACTATGTAACCAGATACAATTACCTTGGCCTTGAGGTTCTACTGTACCGCAATGTTGTTGCCAGACTGGGTCGCCAATGTAGAGAGCGGCCCCGTTCTCTCAAGGCTGTAGCAGGCTACCATCCAAGCTATGACGCAAATGTGAGAATTGTCAAAATGGTGTATCTCTCATAGGTCACTGATTGATTATGCTGCAACCATTCTTTCTCTAGTGCCTGAGAGAATGCTTGGAGGGCTGGAAAAGATGCAAAACGAAGCCATGAGGATTATCCTCGGATGCCCCCGTACAACTAAATTACTAAACATGAGGAAGGAACTGAATATTTCACGAGTAAGTGATCGTATCACTGAAATTAATGCTTTAATTGGTATCAAGATGCTTAGGCTAACCCACCCTAACCCCCTGCACTGAAGCCCTCCAAGCCTTCTTCCTTGAAGGTCACCATCCCTCCAAATGGATTACCAAAACAGCCATTATGCTCAGAATGTATAACTTTCATCACCCCTACCAAGAGAGACAACGACAACACTTTCCTGCCCCATGCGAGATCACTCCTTTCCAAATTACTGTCCCCCCTTTCCCACCCAAGAAGCTGATTAAAGAACAAGCTTGCTTCGACAAGAAGCAAAGTACAATGCCTTAAGCCAAATTGATGCTGTAGTCAGAGAGTGCTCCCTTTCCCAGATTATTTACACTGATAGATCCTTGCATCAGTCCCATGGTGCAGCTGGAAGTACAGTTGTTGTGACAGAGAGAGATGGTTCCATCTCCCATGAGTGTGGAGCGCGTCTTAGTAACTGGGCCTCCACTCTTCAAACAGAATTGGTTGTCATAATCCTTGCACTAGAGCGCGTATATGAATACAAAGTTGACCCGCTAATTGTCAGTGATTCCTTGTCATCCTTGACTGCCCTCAGCTCCCCAAGGCATAACTGTGACGTGCTTATCTCTGAAGCTAGACACAGATATAATGAAATAATTAATGATGGAGTCAGGGTCTATCTTCTGTGGATTCCTTCCCATATTGATCTCCGAATGCATGATAGAACTGATGAATTGGCCAAGACTTTTGCACGTAAAGAGGGAATTGATTACCAACTTGGACTGCCTTTGAGCAGCCTGAGGGCAGCAATATCCCAGGAACATCAACTAAATTTCGGAGACTTGAGGCAAAGTGAAATTCACACCAGTTCCTCCATCTATCATCATTCTATTATGCAGGAAGAACCGCACGTCTATGGGTCATCCAATAATGTTAGCAGACTTCTAGATGTTACCACTGCTAGGTTTAGGCTCGGCTACAAGTACCTCTGGGAGTTTGTAACATCTGCTGATGTAGATTTGACTGAATGTAAACTCTGTCAGCAGAACTATTCGCATACTTTGCGTCATTATATAATGGAATGTGAAAAAATCGCGGAATTCAGAGATAACACCATAAATGGTGTCCAAGAAATGTGTAAGTACTTCATTCATAATGATGTGCTGCTCGAAATTTTAGCGAAGTATAAAAAATTTGCTTACTGTAGGTAATGCATGCACATGATTCTAAAGCTGCCGCCCAGTTGGGTGGGTGTGCAGCACATGACTGTAAAGCTGCCGCCCAGTTGGGTGGGTGTGGAGCACATGACTGTAAAGCTGCCGCCCAGTTGGGTGGGTGTGGAGCACATGACTGTAAAGCTGCCGCCCAGTTGGGTGGGTGTGGAGCACATGACTGTAAAGCTGCCGCCCAGTTGGGTGGGTGTGGAGCACATGACTGTAAAGCTGCCGCCCAGTTGGGTGGGTGTGGAGCAAAACTAGTAACTGTGTGACTCATCATAGATGTAAAGTGCCTTGTATAGTGACTGTTGTGAGCCTCTTGTTGAATCACTTGTGATACAAAAGATTATTGATGTGTGTATTTGTGTAGGTGATTGAATATGTATGTGTATATATGTATTTGTATATATATGTACATGTATGAATGAGTATGTGTACATGCATATATAACATTAATAATTGTGTAACTAGCGTCAAAAGATTGTTACTTGCTTATCTAAACGAACTTTACCAGTCTCCGTGGTGTAAGGGTAAGACACTCGCCTGGCGTTCCGCGAGCGCTTTGTCATGGGTTCGTATCCTGGCCGGGGAGGATTTACTGGGCTCAAATCCTTAACTGTAGCCTCTGTTTAACTCAACAATAAAATGGGTACTTGATTGTAACAACGATTCTCCGCGGCGGGGATCGTATTCCAGGGACCTGCCCGAAACGCTACGCGTACTAGTGGCTGTACAAGAATGTAACAACTCCTGTATATATCTCAAAAAAAAAACTAAAAGGTTCAGTTCCTGAACCGATTATGTGCCTCTGTAATCCTTTACACCACCGCCCAAGGGATGGGTATGGGTGCATAATAAAGAAAGAAATTGAATTGTAACTTATCTCCTAAATGTCAACATATGTCAGTTCAGTTCATGCTGTTGATCTCAATTAGTCTTAAATCTTAGTTTTTAAGGTTTTCCAGATCTTGCCCAAAACGCTGTGTGTATTAGTGCTTTAGGCATAGTATATACTTGTTCTTTCTTGAAATTCAACATTCTGCTTGTAACTCCAAAACACTTCCAACACCACCACCACTCCCAACACCACCAACACTCCCAACACCACCACCACTCCCAACACCACCACCACTCCCAACACCACCACCACTCCCAACACCACAACCACTCCCAACACCACCACCACTCCCAACACCACCACCACTCCCAACACCACCACCACTCCCAACACCACCACCACTCCCAACACCACCACCACTCCCAACACCACCACCACTCCCAACACCACCACCACTCCCAACACCACAACCACTCCCAACACCACCACCACTCCCAACACCACCACCACTCCCAACACCACCACCACTCCCAACACCACCACCACTCCCAACACCACCACCACTCCCAACACCACCACCACTCCCAACACCACCACCACTCCCAACACCACCACCACTCCCAACACCACCACCACTCCCAACACCACAACCACTCCCAACACCACCACCACTCCCAACACCACCACCACTCCCAACACCACCACCACTCCCAACACCACCACCACTCCCAACACTACCACCACTCCCACCACCACCACCACTCCCAACACCACTACCACTCCCAACACCACCACCACTCCCAACACTACCACCACTCCCAACACTACCACCACTCCCAACACCACCACCACTCCCAAAACCACCACCACTCCCAACACTACCACCACTCCCAACACTACCACCACTCCCAACACCACCACCACTCCCAACACCACCACCACCACTCCCAACACCACAACCACTCCCAACACCACCACCACTCCCAACACCACCACCACTCCCAACACCACCACCACCACTCCCAACACCACACCCAACACCACCACCACTCACAACACCACTCCCAACACTACCACCACTCCCAACACCACAACCACTCACAACACCACCACCACTCCCAACACCACCACCACTCCCAACACCACCAACACTCCCAACACCACCACCACTCCCAACACCACTCCCAACACCACCACCACTCCCAACACCACTCCCAACAACAACAACACTCCCAACAACAACACCACTCCCAACACCACCACCACTCCCAACACCACCACCACTCCCAACACCACACCCAACACCACCACCACTCACAACGCCACTCCCAACACTACCACCACTCCCAACACCACCACCACTCCCAACACCACCACCACTCCCAACACCACCACCACTCCCAACACCACCACCACTTCCAACACCACCACCACTCCCAACACCACCACCACTCCAAACACCACTCCTAACACCACCACCACCACTCCCAACACCACCACCACTCCCAACACCACTCCCAAACCCACCAACACTCCCAACACCACCACCACTCCCAACACCACTCCCAACACCACCACCACTCCCAACACCACCACCAACACTACTACCACTCCCAACACTACTACCACTCCCAACACCACCACCAACACTACTACCACTCCCAACACCACCACCAACACTACTACCACTCCCAACACCACCACCACTTAAAACACCACCACCACTCCCAACACCACCACCACTCCCAACACCACTCCCAACACCACCACCACTCCCAAGACCACTCCCAACACCACCACCACTCCCAACACCACCACCAACACTACTACCACTCCCAACACCACCACCAACACTACTACCACTCCCAACACCACCACCAACACTACTACCACTCCCAACACCACCACCAACACTACTACCACTCCCAACACCACCACCAACACTACTACCACTCCCAACACCACCACCACTCCCAACACCACTCCCAACACCACCACCACCACTCCCAACACCACTCCCAACACCACTCCCAAACCCACCACCACTCCCAACACCACCACCACTCCTAACACCACTCCCAACACCACCACCACTCCCAACACCACCACCACTCCCAACACCACTCCCAACACCACCACCACTCCCAACACCACCACCAACACTACCACCACTCCCAACACCACTACCACTCCCAACACCACTCCCAACACCACCACCACCACTCCCAACACCACCACCACTCCCAACACCACCACCACTCCCAACACCACCACCACTCCCAACACCACCACCACTCCCAACACCACCACCACTCCCAACACCACTCCCAACACCACCACCACTCCCAACACCACCACCACTCCCAACACCACCACCACTCCCAACACCACCACCACTCCCAACACCACCACCAACACTACTACCACTCCCAACATCACTACCACTCCCAACACCACCATCACTCCCAACACCACCACCACTCCCAACACCACCACCACTCCCAACACCACCACCACTCCCAACACCACCACCACTCCCAACACCACCACCACTCCCAACACCACCACCACTCCCAACACCACCAACACTCCCAACACCACCACCACTCCCAACACCACCACCACTCCCAACACCACCACCATTCCCAACACCACCACCACTCACAACACCACCACCACCACTCCCAACACCACCACCACTCCCAACACCAACACCGCTTCCAACACCACCACCACTCCCAACACCACCACCACTCCCAACACCACCACCACTCCCAACACCACCACCACTCCCAACACCACCACCACTCACAACACCACCACCACTCCCAACACCACCACCACTCCCAACACCACCACCACTCCCAACACCACCACCACTCCCAACACCACTCCCAACACCACCACCACTCCCAACACCACCACCACCACTCCCAACACCACACCCAACACCACCACCACTCACAACACCACTCTCAACACTACCACCACTCCCAACACCACAACCACTCACAACACCACCACCACTCCCAACACCACCACCACTCCCAACACCAAAACCACCACTCCCAACACCACCACCACTCCCAACACCACTCCCAACACCACCACCACTCCCAACACCACTCCCAACAACAACAACACTCCCAACAACAACACCACTCCCAACGCCACCACCACTCCCAACACCACCACCACTCCCAACACCACACCCAACACCACCACCACTCACAACACCACTCCCAACACTACCACCACTCCCAACACCACCACCACTCCCAACACCACCACCACTCCCAACACCACCACCACTCCCAACACCACCACCACTTCCAACACCACCACCACTCCCAACACCACCACCACTCCAAACACCACTCCCAACACCACCACCACCACTCCCAACACCACCACCACTCCCAACACCACTCCCAAACCCACCAACACTCCCAACACCACCACCACTCCCAACACCACTCCCAACACCACTCCCAACACCACTCCCAACACCACCACCACTCCCAACACCACCACCAACACTACTACCACTCCCAACACCACCACCAACACTACTACCACTCCCAACACCACCACCACCAACACAACAACCACTCCCAACACCACCACCACTTCCAACACCACCACCACTCCCAACACCACCACCACTCCCAACACCACCACCACTCCCAAGACCACTCCCAACACCACCACCACTCCCAACACCACCACCAACACTACTACCACTCCCAACACCACCACCAACACTACTACCACTCCCAACACCACCACCAACACTACTACCACTCCCAACACCACCACCAACACTACTACCACTCCCAACACCACCACCAACACTACTACCACTCCCAACACCACCACCACTCCCAACACCACTCCCAACACCACCACCACCACTCCCAACACCACTCCCAACACCACTCCCAAACCCACCACCACTCCCAACACCACCACCACTCCCAACACCACTCCCAACACCACCACCACTCCCAACACCACTCCCAACACCACCACCACTCCCAACACCACCACCAACACTACTACCACTCCCAACACCACCACCAACACTACTACCACTCCCAACACCACCACCAACACTACTACCACTCCCAACACCACCACCACTCCCAACACCACCACCACTCCCAACACCACTCCCAACACCACCACCACTCCCA